>NW_015548443.1:137119-150286 GCF_001515605.1 Sinocyclocheilus anshuiensis
TTTTATATGAAATATAAAATCTGTTCCCATTCTAGTGTTGTTTTTAAAACGGTTTTTAAAAGTCAAATCATTTAAGATTTTAATGTTAATGTTTTTTTTTTGATAGACAAACTCTATTTTTAAATTTCTACCCAGTTAGTGAAATTAGCAAACTGTATATTCAAATCAACTGAAGATGATGAAAGAGCTAATTTGATACTCAGTTTGACCTTTAGGGGGTCACCATCACTATTTCCAGTCTTTGAGAATTTCGGGCTTTAATTTGTACTCTATTCTCAGAGCGTTTGCTGAACCTCATCAGAACTGAGTTTAGTGGCTCTCTCTGTGTTGCTGTCATCAGATGTGATGTTACGACGAAGTTTCTGATCACTGACACACGTTTCTCAACTGATAGCTCATGACATTGTGACAGAATCACCAATGCCCAATTCAGTAAAAAAAGGACAATAATTTTTTCATGAGATTTTTAAAAATGTTTTTTAATTTGCAAATTTTATATTTTGCAAATTGCAGCAAGCAAACTGTTAAACTGAGTAAAAATTAATAAAGAAAACGAAAAAAAAAAAAACAAGTTGAAATCTGTACAGGAAACTTTTTATAAAAACTTTTTTATTTGCAAATTTAAGAATTTATTAATTTGCAAATTACTCTGTGTAGCGAGTTAAACTGAGTAAAAATGTATAATGAAACACTAAAAAGCAAAATAGAAAAACTGATTTTTTTTTTTTTACATTTTCAAATGTATTTCATTTCAACATGAAAGGAGTTAAATGGAGTAAAAACACAATGAAATAGCAAAATAGCAACATTTATGCTGTGTAAAATTGGAAAATGAAAAACAAAACAGAAAAAAAAGAGAGAAACTGACTAGGGAACGTTTTCATCATATTATTTTTTTAAATAATTTAATTTGCATATGTAATAATTTGCATATAACAGTATGTGATGCTAATCGAGGCAGAGTGAGAATATGAAAGAGAAGCACACAAGTAAACAGTGACCATAATGTTGATTCTTGAGCGATTGTTCTGTGACCCAAAACATGCCATGGAAACTTGGGTTGAGTCGGAAGCTTTAACCTGAATGTGTCCTGATTGATTCTAAGCCTCTAATCAAAACAACACATGATTCTTTCAGATCATTAGCTCTTATAACAACCACATACACAACTAATGTGATCTCTCTGTGTTTGCTGTCAGGACCGAGAGTTGTCTCAGCCGGAGCTGGACGGTGAGTATCACACCATCTGACCACATCACATCTCAGGTCAATCATCAAATCACAGCTCATCACATCTCAGGTCAATCATCACATCACAGATCATCACATCACAAATCATCACATCACAGATCATAACATCTCAGGTCAATCATCAGATCACAGATCATCACATCACAAATCATCACATCACAGATCATCACATCTCAGGTCAATCATCGCAGATCATTACATCACAAATAATCACATCACAGATCATCACATCTCAGGTCAATCATCGCATCACAGATCATCACATCTCAGGTCAATCATCACATCACAGATCATCACATCACAAATCATCACATCACAGATCATCACATCTCAGGTCAATCATCACATCACAAATCATCACATCTCAGGTCAATCATCACATCACGGATCATTACATCACAAATCATCACATCTCAGGTCAATCATCACATCACAAATCATCACATCTCAGGTCAATCATCACATCACAGATCATTACATCACAAATCATCACATCACAGATCAGCACATCACAGATCATAACATCTCAGGTCAATCATCACATCAGAGATCATTACATCACAAATCATCACATCACAGATCATCACATCACAAATCATCACAAAATCAAATCATCACATCACAGATCACATCTCAGATCAATCATCACATCACAGATCATCGCATCTCAGATCATCACCTCACAAATCATCACATCATAGATCATCAAATCACAAATAATCACATCACAGATCATCACATCACAGATCATCAAATCACAAATCATCACAAAATCAAATCATCACATCACAGATCACATCTCAGATCAATCATCACATCACAGATCATCACATCTCAGATCATCACCTCACAAATCATCACATCATAGATCATCAAATCACAAATAATCACATCACAGATCATCACATCACAGATCATCAAATCACAAATCATCACAAAATCAAATCATCACATCACAGATCATCACATCTCAGATCATCACATCTCAGGTCAATCATCACATCACAGATCATTACATCTCAGATCAATCATCACAGCACAGATCATCACATCACAAATCATCACATCACAGATCATCACATCACAAATCATCACATCGCAAATCATTACGTCTCCACTCAACATAATCACATCTCAGTTCATCAAATCACATCACAGATTATCAAATCACAAATCATCACATCATATCACATCACATCTCCACTCAACATCATCACATCTCAGATCATCACATCACAGATCATCAAATCACAAATCATCACATCATAGATCATCACATCTCAGATCATCACATCACAGATAATCACATCTCAGATCAATCATCACATCACAGATCATCACACCACAAATCATCACATCACAAATCATCACATCTCAGATCATCACCTCACAAATCATCACATCACAGATCATCAAATCACAAATAATCACATCACAGATCATCACATCACAGATCATCAAATCACAAATCATCACATCTCAGATCATCATATCACAGATTATCAAATCACAAATCATCACAGATTATCACACCTCCGCTCAACATCAGCACACGCCTGCTTGTGTTCCAGAGCTGGCCGAGGCCTTCAAGGAGTTCGATTACGATCAGGACGGCTATCTGAACTATAAGGATCTGGCCGAGTGCATGCGGACGATGGGCTACATGCCCACAGAGATGGAGCTGCTGGAGATCATCCAGCAGATCAAGATGAGGCGTCAGTATTTGTACTTGAGTAATATAATAAACTCAAGTATCATATATCAGCGTCTCAGGTCGCATGGTGTTTTTGTGTGTTCAGTTGGAGGTCTGATGGATTTCGATGATTTCTGTGAGTTGATGGGTCCCAGGATGATGGTGGAGACGACGGATATGCTGGGACTCAAAGAGCTCAAAAGCTCCTTCTGTCAGGTACAAATGCAACCACAAACACTCATCAGTCACTACATAGATCTACAGATTACACTATATTATACACTGTTCAAAAGGTTTTAAAATAAATTAATACTTTTATTCATCAAGGACACATTAAATTGATCTGTGAGACATGTGACAGTAAGACATTTATAATATTACAAAATATTTATATTTCAAATAAACGCTGTTCTTTTGAACTTTCTATTTATCTGTGAATCCTGAAAAATAAAATGCATCACAGTTTCCACAAAAATACTGTGCAGCACGACTGTTTTCAACATTGATAATAATCAGAAATGTTTCTTGAGCAGCAAATCAGCATATTAGAATGATTTCTGAAGATCATGTGACACTGAAGACTGGAGTAATGATGCTGAAAATACAGCTGTTTTACATTATAATAATATTTCACTATTATACTGTGTTTTTGATTTTAAAGAGCAGCCTTGGTGAACAGAAGAGACTTTCAAAAACATGAACAAATCACAATGACACTCATTGCGTGTTTTTACTGAGTGGTTTGTGTAAATCAAATCAAATCACTTTTATTGTCACATCACCAACAGCAGGTGTGTTGTGGTGAGTGAAACGCTTGGGAGCGTGCTCCAGACAGTGCAGAATACAACTGACACGTATAACAGTATACACAGTTTAGACACTTTTAACAGTATACTTTTATGTACAGTATATACACTATATAAAACAATACACATACAAACATAATACTTTTGTATATTTATTGTTATATGTCATTCACACTGATTTATACAACATTTTACTCTTAAAAACATGGTGAAAATGTGTTTGTTTTCTGTCTGTTGACATTATTTTCTGATTTATGGAGTGATAAAAAAAGGAATCCAAAACCCCGCTCTGGAAAAACCTACTGAATCAAACTACAGTTTTGAACCTGAGTGCATTCAGTGCTCAGATTCATGTGCTGGACTTGTATGCAAATTAGCGCATATTTAATTAGATGCCTCATTTGCATATTTGAACATCACATTTCACAACACAACGTGTAACACAAAAACTGAAAAAAAAAAAAAAGTGTGTCAAAATCAGTCAATTGTAATATGGTGAATCTATTTTTTGAACCCTATTCAGCTGTGATGGCTTGCTTCAAATGTAATTGAGCAGTGAATGAACTGTGTGTGTTTGTGCTCAGTTTGACGCTGACGGTGATGGGAAGATCTCTCTGGATGAGATGAAGGAGGCTTTGAAGACTCTGTTAGGAGAGAAACTCAAGAAAGGAGAGCTGGAGGAGATCCTGAAGGAGCTGGACCTGAACGGAGACGGAACCGTGGATTTCGACGGTGAGAGATAATAATAATTTATAATATAATGACATGCTGAAATGGAAGCATTCAGGGATGTGAAGCAGCAGTGATCTGATGTTGTTGACTCTTCCAGAGTTTGTGATGATGCTGTCGGTGCGATAACACCCTCATCTACTGTCACCCTTCCTCATCCAACAGCAGACGATTCGGGGAAACCTGGAGATATCTGGGCTCTTGATTACTGTGTTTTCCAGATGAAATCATTTCTGTCACTAGATGTTGGTCTTTATGGACTAGTAACTATAATAGTTGAAATCTGTTCATTTTGTACATCGGTTCCTAACATACGAATGGAGGTTGCCAAGTGTTTTCTGTGAAATGAGTTCATGAATGTCTGGAAAAGTCATGGAAATTAATTCTGGCCTGATCATAGAAGTGTGACTTCATCACAAACTAGCGTCAGGTAGAACTCCTTCGTAACATTTGTTCTAAATGTTCTACATGATCTGTTACAGTGATGCATTGCAGTGTGTAGATGACTGTGATTTAATGTAAAATACTGTACATGTGTCTGACGTGTAACTGTATAGAAGGATTTTTACGCATAGATATTTGATCGAGTGTCAAGTTTATTTTTTTCAGTTTTGTTAATAAAAAGTAAAAGTCTGAAAAAGCGTGAGAATTTCTATAAACATGATAAAAAACATGTTTTTTGAGAAGAGGCACAGAAAATAAAAACATCAGAAAGCTCTTCTCTGACAGAAGATAGATAATGATCAGTATCTAGTTAAAAGTCTAATGTGTAAGTCTGTATAGTCTGAAGCCCTTTTCTGCCAAATCATGCTTTAATAAGTCATGAAAAGTCAAAGTTATGACTATATTATTAATGATTAAAGTAACATTTTTATCTTATGATTTAGCATGTCATAATTTCGTTTTATCTCATTATAACTCTTTATCATAATTATGACTCTAAAATGTATATATGTATTTTTTTCTAACTTGGCGGAAAAAAATCCTTTTGCTAGATATGATTCATAATTTTGTCTTTTAAATGTCATTTTATTTATTTTGCTGCACAATATATTTTTTGCGCACAGCTTTTTTCTCCAGCAGTTTAAAAATATTTTAAGATTATTAAAATACCATTTTAGTGTTTTACTTCAAAACGTTTCCCCCAGTTAAGCATTCACGATACACAGAGTTTGTGCGCCCTCTGTTGGGAAATTCTGATCATCTGAATAAACTAAATGTTTTAGTTTAATTTTTTATTTTAGTTTTGAACATTTTTTTAACAACTTGTACATTATTATTCACAGAAGTTAGCTTTTGTTCTCCGCTCATCTTGTTTTCTAGAAATAACTTCAGATCTTCATGAACTGAGAGCTAGATATGCAGCTGTAGACTGAAGGCGCTCGTGTTGTTAGTCGATTGGTTTGGCGGTGTTCCGCGGTGTGTGTGTGTGTGTGAGAGTGTGTGTGTGTGAGTGTGAGTGAGTGTGTGTGAGCTGAAGCTTGACTTTGCAAATTTAAAATCGCAAATCAAATCGCGATATCTGTCAAAAAAATCGCAATTTGATATTTTCCACCAAATTGCACAGCCCTAGTGTGTGTTTCTTTCTGTGTTTTTGTGATGGCGACGTAAGCGCGTCATCCGGGTATTTCCGCGAGTCGAGGCGGGGGCGCGTCGTTCTGTGTGTTGTTCATCACTCTTCACTGCAGCGCAGCGCGGAAACGCAACGGAGAGCGACCCGAGCCGCAGCGACGCCCGACATGGACGGTAAGTCGAGCGTTGTGACACCGCGCTACTCCTCTGAACGGCGGGAACAGTTTGTTTATTGTATTTATTTACAGAGGTATATTATGTCACACTTAACACTTCTAGTAAGTTTCGTCTGTGTGTGAAGACAGTAGCGCAAAGTGAAATAATCTTCAAATGAATAAAGTTGAATGGAATTGAATTGAATTAAAGTTGAATAAACTTCAACTTTACTGTTCAGTGCACTGATGTCAGACTCATTTTGGATAATAAAGTTTATTGTTAAATTGTTAAATGCCCTGCCTCCATCACATATCTTTGTCACATCATTATAAGTGTTTGATCACCACATTTGAGTGAGTGTTTATGTATACAGTATATATTGTTTATGTATATACTCGGCCCCGAAAAACCCATATCGGTCGGGCTCTAGTGAAAAGTCCTCACAGATAAAGTGAAAGGCATCAGGTTGTGCTGGTTAGTAGTGTGATGGGTAGGTTAAGCGGCGGGTGGGTTACAGCTGGTTAGGTTTAACCCTTAGGGATGGGTTAGGGTTAGTAAATAGCCTCTGGCTGATAGCAGAGGAGCGGATCCAGCGAGAGCTTGATGGGGCGACGCGGAATGAAAAAGTTTTTTTTAGGAGTCGTGGTATATATTCTGTTTATGTCTATACTGTATTCTATATATAGTAACAGTCAAATGTGTGGACACACGAATGGGAAAGTGTCCAAACTTTAACTGGTACTGTACTATAATATACACAAAGAATATCGGCCGATATATTGATATTTTTTTTACTCCCTAATATCGGTATCGGCCCCGAAAAACCCATATCGGTCGGGCTCTAGTGAAAAGTCCTCACAGATAAAGTGAAAGGCATCAGGTTGTGCTGGTTAGTAGTGTGATGGGTAGGTTAAGCGGCGGGTGGGTTACAGCTGGTTAGGTTTAACCCTTAGGGATGGGTTAGGGTTAGTAAATAGCCTCTGGCTGATAGCAGAGGAGCGGATCCAGCGAGAGCTTGATGGGGCGACGCGGAATGAAACAGTTGTTCAGGAGTCGCGGCAGTAGAGGCGGCGCAACTATAACCACATGTGAATAATCCCGCCCACTCTAAAGCGGTACTGAACTGCAGTGGAAACGCAAACCGAGCCGAGCCGAACTGCGCCATAAACCTGCTCCTTAACTAGCACAGAAAGTGGATATTTGTTAACTATAAATACATAAACACATTTCATTCACTTGTTTTCAATAAAACGATAGTCTATGGAAGGGATTTAAAAAAAAATTTTAAATCACAGACCTCCAAATTTAAAAGGTCAACTATATTTTGATGTTTAAATACTCTATTTATAATCATTTAAGCTGGTATACCAATTTAGAATATGATTTAGAAAATATTTACTTTCTGTTGTTACATTAATTTTTTTTCTACTCACTATAGCGCTGTCCTGTTAACTATCATAAATCTTTATCTTAATCTAATTAAATTTTTACTTTTTTGTTTGTATATTTATATATTTTTTTTTACTATTTTAATTAATTAATTACTTAATTTTAGGGATGTTCACTTTAACCGGTTAACCGACGGTAAGAATTTTGACCGATTCATACAATCAGTTAAACGGTTTAAGAAAGTCATTTAATTATAAATTTTTTCAGTAATTTATCAAAATATTTAAAAAGGTTTGCTGCATGGTTAAAATCCGCTACGCGTTAAAAAAATGTGTTTATTCGTTATATACAGTATATAGCCTAGCTGTACTGTTTTTCTCCGCTGGCAGAAGCGCTGCAGGTGCGTGATGAAGACCAGTGAATCCTCATGTTCTGTTGTTTGCTGCTTTTGTAAAAGTAATCCCCGGGAAACAAATGTTAGCATTTTTAACGGGTCACAGACACGTATCCTTTCTAATTTAATTCAATTCTAATTTAAAATAATCTTGTCGGTTAACAATCGGTTAACGAGCATCGGTTGTCGGTTAGGAAAAATAACCGAAATGAACATCCCTAGTTTATTTATTTAAATCACTTTTTATGATTTAGATATACATTTGTATTTTCTGTTATGTGTACTTTTTATTTATTATTTTAATTTGCTTATTTAAATTAAATAGTATTGTTTATTTAATCAAATTTTGTGTTATGTAACTGTATCTTATTTATTTACATATTTTCATCTATTTCAATAATTTTATGATTTATTTTAAAATAATTTTGTATTATTTATTTGTCCGCCTTTTATTTCTTTTAATCTTTTTTTACTTATCTAAATATTTGTATCATATATTTTGTAAACAAATGTTATATTATGTAATTATATCATATTTACTTATTTTAATCTATATATTTAAATAATTGTTATTATTTTTTGTATTTATTAAAATATTTTTCAATGTAATATACTTTATTATTCTTTATTACTATACTATATTGTATTACTATACTTTATTACTTATTCATGTTGTTTTATTTACTTATTTTAATCTATTTATGTATTTTAAATCTATTTAGAAGTGAAGTGTGTTTGTGGTTGATGTTAAAAGCGTTGCAGAATGTTTACACACAGAGTCTGAGATGTTAAACACGCTTCATCTAGCAGACGGGTTAGTCATAAGCAGGTTTAAGTGTGTTTGCCGTCTCCCGCCCTTTCTGGATTTTCCTCTTCGTCCGTCCGTCTCACGCTCATGATTGTCTTTTGTTTAGTGTCTGATTCATGAATCGTCACGAATCTCGTGAAAACACACTGTAAGACACAAGAACTGAGGGTGAGCACATTTTTACCTCATTTTCATTTTTGAAATGAAATTCATTTTTGGCCATTTATTTCAAATCCATAACGACTCCTGTATGAAGGTCAGAAGGACTAATGAGTGAGCACCATTATGAAATTATATATTTATTGTTAAAACCTGATTTTCTGAACGAAATATGTGAATTATAAGCAGATCTGGTGGTGTCATGTAAACCAAGCTTAACATGGAGTGAGAAGTAGCTTTGTCTGGTTTAGGTGTGTTATTGGCAGGTTTGACTCGTATGGCGTCTCTGGAGAGTGTGCTATAAACTGCGTTGTGTGACTGATCTCTCATCCCTTGTGCTTTCAGGACTGTTTCACCAGTGGGGAGCGTCCCCGGTGGCCCAAGGTAGGAGAAGTCTACTGTATATGTCACGTCATTACGCTGGAGCTGCGTTTAGGATTGACTGCAGTCACTCTCTCAAACAACGACATTTACCTTGAGATCTGCTACTGAACAGTCAAGTTATGCTTTACGATAATAATAGACCAAGCTGTGCACGGCTCACTGCACTTTCAGAGACTCCAGAGACACGATTATTCACCAGGGACGCTTTAAACTGATCAAAAGTGACAGTAAAGACATTTATAATGTGACAAAAGATTTCTATGTGAAATAAATTCTGTTCTTTTGAACTTTCTATTCATCTGTGAATCCTGAAAAATTAAATGTATCACGGTTTTCACAGAAATATAGTTCAACACGACTGTTTTCAACATTGATAATAATCAGAAATTTTTCTCGAGCAGCAAATCAGCATATTAGAATGATTTCTGAAGATCATGTGACACTGAAGACTGGAGTAATGATGCTGAAAATACAGCTGCGCATCACAGAAATACATTATGGTTTAACAGATATTCACACAGAAAACAGCTGTTTTACATTATAATAATATTTCACTGTTTTTACTGTATTTTTGATCAAATAAATGCAGCCTCAGTGAGCAGAAGAGACTTAAAAAACATTTAAAAACCGTACCAACCCCAAACACTTGAACACTAGCGCATGAGCTATAGATTATTCTAGATGATATTCTGTAGATTATTTGAGATGAATTCCCAAACACGCAGCATGTTGTAACTGTGTTTCTGTGTATTTGTCTAAAGGCCCTCCGTACGTGGAGATAATCGAGCAGCCGAAAGCACGAGGGATGCGTTTCCGCTATAAATGCGAGGGTCGATCGGCCGGCAGCATCCCAGGAGAGAAGAGCAACGAGTCCACAAAAACACACCCCGCCATCAAGGTGAGACGCTGAGATCGGCTCCCATCAGGCACTCCCAGTGTTATTCCTCTCCGTTTCGGGCCAGGAGACACATGCTGTACCTGATACAGCATGGTTACATGACTCTGTGCGGCTCTTTTCATAGGTTCACAACTACAGCGGGCCGCTGAGAGTGCGGATCTCTCTGGTGACCAAGAACCAGCCGTACAAGCCACACCCACACGAGCTGGTGGGCAAAGAGTGCAAACACGGGTATTACGAGGCAGACTTACAGGAGCGGCGGATACACAGGTGTGTGAGAGTGTGTGTGTGATGAGCTGAGGGTTTTCCAGCAACCACTTGTGGATGAAGAACACAAAACAAATACTTCAGTAAAAGTACAGATTCTCTAATAAAACATTCCAGTAAAAGTAGAAACACTTGTTTTCTATTTGAGTAAAAGTACAGATTCTCTAATAAAACATTCCAGTAAAAGTAGAAACACTTGTTTTCTATTTGAGTAAAAGTACAGATTCTCTAATAAAACATTCCAGTAAAAGTAGAAACACTTGTTTTCTATTTGAGTAAAAGTACAGATTCTCTAATAAAACATTCCAGTAAAAGTAGAAACACTTGTTTTCTATTTGAGTAAAAGTACAGATTCTCTAATAAAACATTCCAGTAAAAGTAGAAACACTTGTTTTCTATTTGAGTAAAAGTACAGATTCTCTAATAAAACATTCCAGTAAAAGTAGAAACACTTGTTTTCTATTTGAGTAAAAGTACAGATTCTCTAATAAAATATCATTCCAGTAAAAGTAGAAATACTTGTTTTCTATTTGAGTAAAAGCACAGATTCTCTAACAAAACATGATTCCAGTAAAAGTAGAAACATTTGTTTTCTATTTGAGTAAAAGTACAGATTCTCTAATAAAATATGATTCCAGTAAAAGTAGAAATACTTGTTTTCTGTTTGAGTAAAAGTGCAGATTCTCAAATAAAACATGATTCCAGTAAAAGTAGAAATACTTGTTTTCTATTTGAGTAAAGGTACAGATTCTCTAAAACATGATTCCAGTAAAAGTAGAAACATTTGATTGCTATTTGAGTAAAAGTACAGATTCTCTAATAAAATATAATTCCAGTAAAAGTAGAAATACTTGTTTTCTGTTTGAATAAAAGTGCAGATTCTCAAATAAAACATGATTCCAGTAAAAGTAGAAACACTTGTTTTCTATTTGAGTAAAAGTACAGATTCTCTAATAAAACATGATTCCAGTAAAAGTAGAAATACGTGTTTTCTATTTGAGTAAAAGTACAGATTCTCTAACAAAACATGATTCCAGTAAAAGTAGAAATACTTGTTTTCTATTTAAATAAAAGTACAGATTCTCTAAAACATTCCAGTAAAAGTAGAAACACTTGATTTCTATTTGAGTAAAAAGTCCAGATTCTCAAATAAAACATGATTCCAGTAAAAGTAGAAACACTTGATTTCTATTTGAGTAAAAGTGCAGATTCTCAAATAAAACATGATTCCAGTAAAAGTAGAAATACTTGTTTTCTATTTGAGTGAAAGTGCAGATTCTCTAATAAAACATGATTCCAGTAAAAGTAGAAATACTTGTTTTCCAGTATTAAAAGTAAAAAAAGTACTGATTGATGAACCATGTTTATTATTTGTTCTAGTCAGTCTAAATCTAAAACTAATAAAAAAAATGATTTTATACAAATAAAGCTGAAGTAGAGTAAAATATAATTATACTACGGGCCGTTGACTGCTTGAATCTGATTGGCTGATGAGCGTTCTAGGGTGTGCAATTATTTCATTTACAATAATATATTCTAATATCCAGCAGTAGTAGCTGTGTTTTATGTGCCTTTCAAGCTGATATCCCAGTTGGTAGCTCATTTTGAGCGGATCATTGAATCAGTGAGCTGTTGACTCTTCCGAATCACAAATGAATCGCTCGGAGTGACTTGTGAAGCGATTCAACTGGTTGATTGTGAAGCGATTCAACTGGTTGATTGTAAAGAATCGGCTCATTCAGTCGCTCTTGTGTCTTAGAGCAGGTGGTGATTTCTTCAGTTCAAAATAATAAAGAACAAGACGTTATTTTTATGAAATACAGTGGAGTAGAAATTATGATTTTATGCATTGTTTGGAATGCAGTGAAGTAAAGTTTCCCAAAGTACAGTAACAGTTCCTGTCCACCACTGATTTTATTTCATTCAAACTCGTATGTGTGCGTGTTATTGTAGCGCTGGCACCTCGTCCGTTTCCAGAGCTCAGCGCTGCCCCTGCGACTCATTTCTCTCTTTCAGTTTCCAGAATCTGGGTATTCAGTGCGTGAAGAAGAAGGATGTGGGAGATGCAGTTTCCTGTCGCCTGCAGACACAGAACAACCCCTTCAATAGTAAGAAACACACACCACCCCTGTGTGGAAACACTGATTCACTTTATTTCTCAGGATTCACAGATGAATAGAAAGTTCAAATGAACAGCGTTTATTTGAAATAGAAATCTACTGTAACATTATAAATGTCTTTACTGTCACTTTTGATCCATTTAATGTGTCCTTGATGAAAAAAAGTAGTAATTTCTTAATGACCACAAACTATTAGATAGTAGTGAATCACGGTTTCCACTAAAATATTGTGCAGCACAACTGTTTTCAACATTGATAATAATCAGAAATGTTTGTTGAGCAGCAAATCAGCATATTAGAATGATTTCTGAAGATCATGTGACACTGAAGACTGGAGTAATGATGCTGAAAATACAGCTGCGCATCACAGAAATAAATTACAGTTTAACATATTCACATAGAACACAGCTGTTTTAAATTATAATAATATTTCACTGTTTGCTGTACTTTTGTTCCATTTAAAGGAGTCATATGATGCTCTTTTAAAGATCATTATTTTGTGTATTTGGTGTAACAGAATATGTTGACATGCTTTAATGTT
>NW_015548443.1:150416-150655 GCF_001515605.1 Sinocyclocheilus anshuiensis
AAATAGCCTTTGTGCACAGCCAGCCTTGTACTCTTCTAGGTTCAAAAAACTGTCATCCATAAAATGCGTTGCAGAAATTCGAACATCTGGGTTGTGCTGTTCTGTTGTAAATAAATCTTAAACAGTGATTCCTAATTGCATCTACTTCCGGAAGAACAAATAAAGCGCTTTTGCTTTTGCACTGAAACACAGCGTCTCCCTGACATGCTGCATCAACACTACTGCTGTTCCTGAAACCA
>NW_015548443.1:150837-151008 GCF_001515605.1 Sinocyclocheilus anshuiensis
ATACCCCAGTGACTTAAGACTGCTTTTGTGCTGCAGGGACACATTTATAATTAAGCGTCTGTATAATCATGTTTTGTCATTGCGGCATGAAAATGAATCTCGGTTACAGTGGGAGAAAAACGTCTCAGGTTACTTGTGTAACCATGGTTCCCTGAGTAGGGAACGAGACAC
>NW_015548443.1:151116-151375 GCF_001515605.1 Sinocyclocheilus anshuiensis
TTAGTCGCACCGGTAGTGACGTCATGGCTGTCGCCGGCCAACGAGTTGGTGTTTTTTCAATGTATGCTTCAGACACGTGTCACGACGAGGCGTCCCCCATAGCGACCCCTAGAGGACGCAGTTCGAAGTTCCCATGAAAGGGAACTGAGCTGAAACACACAAACCCTGATCAGTGTGATGTAAGCTGATGAAGAACAGCTGAAGTGTGTGTGTGTGTGTGTGTGTGTGTGTGTGTGTGTGTGTGTGTGTGTGTGTGTGT
>NW_015548443.1:151448-155141 GCF_001515605.1 Sinocyclocheilus anshuiensis
GGAGTACGATCTGAACGCGGTGCGCCTGTGCTTCCAAGTGTCCATCACGCTGCCCAGCGGAGAGCTGTTCCCTCTGGAGCACGTCGTGTCTCAGCCCATCTATGATAACCGTGAGTGTCTCGCCGCCGCGCAAGCGTCTGACCACTAACACACCGAGCCTGACCGCTCTGACCGCTCTCTCTCTCTCCTCAGGAGCTCCTAACACAGCCGAGCTCAAGATCTGCCGCGTCAACAGGAGCTCCGGCAGCTGCCGCGGAGGAGACGAGATCTTCCTGCTGTGCGACAAAGTGCAGAAGGGTGCGCAGATACACACACACCACAAGCCAGTGTCATTTAGCATCACTGACACACTATTATAGGATTATTAACTCTTTCCTCGCCAAACACGAAATGGTCTGTGTTCTCACTGTTAAACGCTAGGGGGCGCTATCACGCATCTCCTGAATGAGTGTATAAAGTGCCGATCAAAAACACAGGCCAGGAAGACTCAGAAACCAGCGATCTCATATGTAACCATATGAAAAATAATGCGATCATCAACACTAACCGTGCATAAATGAAAACTGCCTAATGTTAGCGAGTGAAATGTGGATCCAGAAAGTGTGCAAGCTTTGGGAGCGCTGATGGAAGCCATCTACTGCAGCTTTGCTTTGATAATATTACTGAATATGATCCAGATGCAGTGTTAAAAATGAAATTTTCTCAACTTTTTGCTCAATGTTGCTTTTTTTTATTAAACCTACCTACATTCAAGTGTTGATAAAAAACAATGCTTAAAGCTAGAATAAAACAGATTTTTTGTTTTTGTTTGAAAGTAGAGGGTCTGGTCTTTATTTTGATGTATTGCATGATTAGATATTCATACAACAAAATATTCTCAGGGCCATGACATTTTAGTGAAAATTATCAAAAACGCTGGCGGGGAAAGAGTTAATATCTTTCATTTTTATATTTTGTGTTGAAATTTAAAGAAAGTCTGTTTTGTTTTGGTAATTTTTATTAGTTCCCTAATCAATTTTAGTAGGAAACGTATTAAATTATTATAAAAATGAGAATGATGCCTTGGCAACTAGCTGAAATAAAGTAAGTTTTAATAAAATCATTTTTATATTTTGCATTTTCATTTGAATTGTAAAATTTTTGGTAATTCTGTTGTTTTTTGTTGTTAGTTTTAATATAAAATTATTAAATTATATATTTTTTAAATCAATTTAAACTTAAAATTAAACTATAAAAAAAATAAGAAATATGACGTCAACTAGTTGAAATAAAATCCTTTTTTTTTCTCACGTAACCTTGAATTTCAAGGAACATTTTTTATTTTAATTTCTAATTTTAGTTTTCCAGTAAAATATCTGAACTACACATTTAAAATGAGGTTAATTTACTTGAGAACCCAAATCATGTAAAGAGAATATTTTATAGTCTATATCTGGAATTAAGCTGATTTCTCTTGCGTTTAATTTTGTTAATCTATTCTTCAAAAAAAAAAAAAAAAGTGGCATAGTTAAACTAAAAGAAAGAGTATTGATGCCTTGGCATCCACCTGAAATGAAGTAAATTGTCAGCCAATCAGAATCAAGCACCGGAACTATCTGTTTATAGTATTATTTTAGTTTTATTTCGGTGCGTCAAGGTGAACTAAATAAAAAGGAGAAATGTTGCTGTGGCAGCTAGCTGAAATAAAATCCGTTGATTGCTGTATTTTAAATAATTAAATGTTTAGTTCAGGATAATGATGTGCGTTCGCTGTCTGTGCTCTAGAGGACATCGAGGTGCGTTTCTTCCAGGACTCGTGGGAGAGCAAGGGCTCGTTCTCTCAGGCTGATGTTCACCGGCAGGTGGCTATCGTGTTGCGCACGCCTCCGTACCGCGACGCTAACCTGACGGAGCCGGTGCGTGTGAAGATGCAGCTGCGCAGGCCGTCTGACCGCGAGCTCAGCGAGCCGCTGGACTTCCAGTACCTGCCCGCAGACCCGGGTGAGACACACACCAGCCTCTCATCGCCTGCACGGTTCAGAGAGATATCACCGAATCACATGCATTCACTTCAGATGTCTGCGCTAGAGTTACTCCCACAAAACTACATCATCTGCTTTAGAGCCTTTCATTCGCACGCTGTTCTGACCTGCGCTTTCTCTGAGCAGTAAAGCCTGTCAAACAGCGCCTGATTACTGGACTAAGTTATCTTTAGCGCTAATACTGTCAAAACACACAAGGCTTACATACAGACTCAGTAGGTTATGTCTAAAATGAAAGTAAGCCGTTGAGAGAGAAACGGATGTGTGTTTGTATATTAGATGCGTGCAGCTCTTAAAGGGACAGTACTGAACATGCTGCCGACTGTCATTAAAGCGATAGTTCACCCTAAAATATAATTTCTGTCATTATTTACTCACTCCCATGTTGTCCCAATCCTGTTAATTTCGTTCTTGTGCCGAACACAAAAGAGGATATTTTGGAGAATGTGGGTAACCAAACAGCTGCTGGTCCACACTGAATTTAGGAAAAATACTGTGGAAGTCACTGGGGACCAGCAGCTGTTTGTACCAAAATATCCTCTTTTGTGTTCAGCACAAGAACGAAATTGAGAGAGTAAATGATGGTATAAAAATGATTTATACCATTCCTTTAATGTTAATAAAACAACAAAACACAGAGAGAGAGAAATCACTCACTACTCTTGACTGAAGAACGTTAATACAGTTGCTTTAGGAATCAGTCTATATAGTGTTTAATTTTATATTTGTTGATTGAGTTTCTTGAATACTGCTAAATACACCTGCTGTAACTGAGAATAAAGCACTGGTTGTTTTATTTGTATATTATGTGTAGTTGTAATGTGTATATTTGTTCTTATTTTTTATAAAGCTAAAATAATGACAAATATTTTTTTATCTTCGCCCACTTTGACCTAAATATCTGCCTTTTTTTTTTTTTTTGTTACCTTGAAAGGCTTTGTCTTTATAACAGGAAAATTAGTTTGGCTGTACTGCTGGCAAACCAACATGACAAAGAATGGTGATGAAACCGTGAATCGTGATATTTCTGAAAAGAGTTGTGATCTGATATATTGTTTGTTCTGTGCAGATGAGCACAGACTGATGGAGAAGCGCAAGAGAACAGAGGGGATGCTGCAGAACCTCAAACTGAGCAGCATCATCACAGGTGTGTGTGTGAGTGTGTGAGTGTGTGAGTGTGTGAGTGTGTGTGTGTTGTGTGAGTGTGTGTGTGTGAGAGAGAGAGAGTGTGTGTGTGTGGGTGAGAGAGTGAGAGTGTGTGTGTTTGTGTCTGTGTGTGTGAGAGAGAGAGTGTGTGTGTTTGTATGTGTGTGTGTGAGTGAGTGAGTGAGTGAGAGAGAGAGGGAGTGTCGAGCGAGAGAGAGAGAGAGTGTGTGTGTGCGTCAGCTCAACTTGCTACTGAACACACAGAGCTCTGGGTAATGATCAGTGTGTGTGTTTTATGTGCAGGATCCTCCATGCCTGCAGACAGACGGCCGTGTAGTACAGCTAAACGAACACTAGGCGTCTCTAAACCCACAGCCGCCTGCAGCCTCCCAGCAGGTGACCAGTTAACCAGACCTAAACTGATTAATGTGGATGATTAGGAGTTACAGAAATAGTTAAAAATTAGGTCATCCAAGATCAGGATGAGTTTGTTTCTTCATCAGGTTTGTAGAAATGCAGCATTGCA
>NW_015548443.1:155241-159034 GCF_001515605.1 Sinocyclocheilus anshuiensis
CACAGCACTCCAGTCCATCAGTTAACATCTGGAGAAGACAAAAGCTGAAGCTAATCCAGCATTAAGATGTTTTTAACTAAAATACATTGAGTCAATAATCTATAATAACGCTTCCTCCACTGAAAAAGTGCATCTGCTGTTGTCTCTCACATCAGAATCCAGCCACATATTTGTTTAGAGCTGTTTAAACGCTGCTTGATCTGTGCAGATTTCTCTCCTGATTCAGACCAGAACACTTTTTCACTGGAGGAAGCATTATTATGGACTCAATGTATTTGAGTTAAAAGTGTCTTAATGCTGGATGTGTTTCAGCTTTTGTCTTCTCCAGATGTTAACTGATGGACTGGAGTGCTGTGGATTACTTGTGGATTATTGTGATGTTTTTATCAGCTGTTTGGACTCTCATTCTGACGGCACCCATTCACTGCAGAGCATCCATTGCTGAGACACTGATGCAATGCTACATTTCTACAAACCTGATGAAGAAACAAACTCATCCTGATCTGGGATGGCCTCAGGGTGAGCACATTTTGTTTTTGGGGTGAACTATTCCTTTAACATCTCTTTTTCTTCTGTAAAGCTGGTTGTGAAAAGCACTATACTAATGAATTGACTTGACAAGTCACAGAACTGGGTTATTTCCAACAGCATTTGTGGCATAATGTTGATGACACAGAAAATAATCTCCACCCGTCACTTGTTTAAAAAGAAGGTTTGTGCTGAACTATATTTTTGTGAAAACTGTGCTACATTATTTTGTAAGTTTCCTACCATAAATATATCAAAACTTAATGTTTGATTAGTAATATGCATTGCTAAGAACTTAATTTGAACAACTTTAAAGATGATTTTCTCAATATTTAGATTTTTTTGCACCCTCAGATTCCAGATTTTCAAATAGTTGTATCTCGTGACTGGTGTAGAGCTGCAGCTGTAGCGTGTAAAGCGCGTCTCTCTGTGTGTTTCAGCGGCGTCTGCAGGTGTGTCCTCGTTCTTCACTCCTGGCCCGGGGCAGCTGTTCGCCCAGAGTCCGCTCAGACTGGATCCGCCGAGCTCCAGCTGCAGCGGCGACCCGTGGAAGCTCCTGCAGAGTGTGACGGTGGACTCCCAGCCCAAGCCTCCGGTCCCGCCGGTCTTCTCCACGGTGAACCTGTCGGACCTGCAGGACTTCCCCCCGAGCAGCTTCATCCCGGCAGAGCCCCCGAGCGCCCCGCAGGACGCCTTCCCCAGCTGCTCCGACGTGGACAGCATCAACACCGAGGAGTTCCAGGCGCTGCTGGGCCAGAGCGGCTCCACCTGGATGTCCTTCCCTCCCAGCCTCCTCCAGAGCGAAAGCGCGGCTGTCCTGGACGACCTGGAGGTGCTCAGCTCCATCGATGACGAGCGCTTCATGGCCATCTTCTCCAGCACACACCAGACGGACTTTCTGTCCGGACACCCCACCTAACACACCGTGTATTCCTGAGGACTTCCGACTGTAACGTCTCACACAGTGCCTTATTGAGCGGCTCAGCTAATCACTGCGCAGGATCCACAGCCTCGCCGACCAATGACTGTTGAGAACACCGAGCAGTTATGACCACTGTACAATGAGCTTCTTAAAGTAAGAAGAGTTTATTAACACTTTTAAAGGAGCATCGCACCATTTTTATCAAACCTGTGTTTTGAAGCCAGAAGTGAAAAACAATGACGTTTTCATTTTTGATAATGTAATTAGTCTTTTAAAGTGTCATCAGCTGGAGGGATGAAACATTGACAATTTAATTATTCTTTTAAAAAGTAAAGGCTTTATTCCGTTATTTGCTCGCCACCAATAATACATTTGCATTAAATCATAAATCCAGAAAAATGAAGACAACAGAGATTTTCTGGAGAACGGAAAATAATAGATTTCATAGGGCACTATTGTGTAAACATGTTAATGCGTTATTAGACTGTTAAAATGTTATTACAAAAATGTAAGTAAGCCATTAAAATGGACTTGGGTAATTATAAAGGAAAACTAAATTTGGGACTGAGAAGAATAAAAAACATTTTTGTTAAACTTATAATAAATTGTAGCTTATTAAATTGCAAGGAATTAGACGTGCTTTTTAAGCACTACTTTATTATTACTAAAACGTAATTTAAACTAAAATGGAATCTAGGAACATTTAAAATAGAAAATCATAAAATTGAAAGTAAATAAAACAGATTTCATAGGGACAAAATGTCATTTTTGTTCAGCTTTAATGAATTGTTATGATTTCAGTTAATTAGACAAGCTGTGTGGTTCAGGATGAGCACTAGTAAGTGGTCATGTCTGAGCTTGGGCTTCCTGAGGCTTCATTCACATGCTAGTCTTTTATTGTCTGCTGGTTTATTCTGGCGATCCGTTACACACATTATGCATGAGTAAATCTGACCATACCTGGCCGTTTGTGCCCAAACTAGCACTGACAGCTCCGCACTCACACCAGCTCGGAGGACTGAACGGTTTGTGAAGGACAGAGTAACTGAGTTCAGTAATCCTTCATCATGTCACTGCAGGCACGTCTGACGTGTTCGTTAGTCGCTCAGTCGTTTCTCTCGACTTGAGTGTTGTACAAATGAAATGTATGCTTTTGTACTATTATTTGAGCTGTAATAAATGCATTTACATCTCACAATTCTGCCTTTTTTCATAATTATGAGTTTATATTTTACAATTCTGAGTTTACGTCTTGCAATTGACTTTTCTCGTAACTTTGAGCAATTCTTGCAATTCTAATTTTTTCCCCATAATTCTGAGTTATTCTGAGTTCTCACAATTCTGATTTATTTTCTATCATTTTGTTTACATCTTGCAATTTTTTTTCTTGTAATTTGAAGTTTACATCTCACAATTCTGACATTTCTTGTTTTTTTCTGACTTTTTCTCAAAATCCAAGGTGAAAAACAAGTGCACTTCCACAATGTACTTAAAGTGCTCTATTTTCATGCTTTAATTTTGTACTTAATATACTGAAAATGATGCTTTAGTAGTACTTAAGATTAACTTAAGATCATCTAAGTGTACTCAACTGCTATTTTGAGATGCCATGAATATGAACTAAAATGTGTTTAAACATACTATCTCTGTATTTAAAAATGTATTTAGTTACCACTTGTAGTATACTTGTGTATGAAAGATGGGTTAAATTGTACTACAAGTGGTGAGATATTATGTTAAAAGTGCATTTTAGTTCATATTCATGGTGTCTCAAAATAGCACAGTTGAGTACACTTAAATGTTCTTGAGTTCATTTTAAGAAGTACTAAAGCATCATTCAGGGCTTAAAGTTCTCCGGCACCGTGCCGGATCTCCAGCGTGCAGCGTTTAGCTGTGGGAAAAAAAAGTCATCCTACATTTAAAAACACTTGTTGATATCACGTTCGAGTTCATGAGTTTGCCTACCAATGTATGAGAGGAGCACAGCTTTCACTCTCAACCAATCTAACATTACTAGCCAATCAGAAGTGTTTGCTCTTACAAACACGAGACGCGTATCGCAGCCCTGATGAATGAAGAAGAAGCCTGGGTCTCGAGCGCGACACGTTGAAAAAGCTGCGAGGCGCAATGGTCAAAGATTTCCATCTAGCGTCATATTACATATACAGTGAAGACTGTATGTGTGAAAGGGGCTGAACTCTTCCTCTGCTTATGCTGCGAGTTGCTTAACGTTCATCTGGGAAAACTCACTTGATTTGTAGCGTAAATCATTTAAACCTATGCCAACACAGGAGAATACATCAACATATTTCTAAATATGCCATTTATTGTACATCACGATTT
>NW_015548443.1:159219-162513 GCF_001515605.1 Sinocyclocheilus anshuiensis
CCATTGGCGCCCTCTGCAGGTATTTGTTGTAATATAGGCATATTACATTATGTATTTAACAGTTGTTCAATAAAACCATGTACTTGGTTTTGATACCTTATTTGAGCCAATTATTATTGCCTCATCATTAATTTATATATAAATATAGTCATATTAAAGCCTATTTTTCCACTTAGTTCTATTTGTATTACTAAAAAATATCAGATTACTTGATTAGCAAAATAATCATTAGTTAAGCACTAGATTAGTTAAAACATTTCAAAATACAACTGCATTGTTTAATTTTTGTGATTTAAAAGACAAATATTTTGTATTAAAATACTGTCACATTCTAGTGAACCAAGCATCTGTATTTTGTCTCATCTCATGAGCTAAGTGTATTATCACACCCCTAGTGTCGATAAGCGGTGATATAGCTCATGATTTTCCAAGTGTATGATATAGCTTTCATTCTTCAGGTCAATCATGTATTCATGAAAAAAAAATCAATTTGAATACTTTAACTTTGTCATAGTATCCTTTCAAATGTTAAAGTTGGCACAGTCATTGCATGCTTTGCATGTGCTGTCAGCCACTTTCAGCACAATAACACTCAGCAAAATATTGTCTAATTATCGTTATCGATAAAATCCCAGCAATTTATCGAGATATAATTTTTTGTCAATATTGCACACCCAAAAAGTCAGGAAGCTATTTTCCTGCAGTGTAATTACACACGTTCATTCTTTGTGTTCAGTTGTGTGACGCGTCTGACTGCATCTTCTGGTGTGTGTGTGTGTCTGTGTGTGTCTGTGTGTGGCTGTGTGTGTGAGAGTGTGTGGCTGTGTGTGTGAGAGTGTCTGTGTGAGTGTGTGTGTGTGTGTTTTGTGAAAAAAAATCAGTTTGAATAAGGAAAGCGATAACTTTGTCATAGCATCCTTTCAAATGTTAGAGTTGCCAGTCATTGCATGCTTTGCATGTGCTGCACTTTATTTGTACCATTTTGTTTTATTAGTTTATTTATTAGAATTTGAAAGACAATAGCAATATTTTTTGATAAGTGAGATCTGATTTTAGTCCTTGAAAACCAAAAAAGTAGTGCGAGTCCTTGAAAGTCCTGGAATGTTATTTTGCAGTATCTGTACAAACCCTGTTTAGTTACCAGTTCTTAGAGCATTTTAATGTTTCTGTTGTTGTTAATTGAACTGAACTGTAGTTTTCTGGAGTAAACTGTCTTTGTATATTTCCTATTTTATATTAATTTCCTAGTATTTAATTTACCATTATTCCTTCTGAACAAAGCAATTTCAGAAATGTCATGTTTTAGATTGTAGGTCATCTTGTACCCTGTCAAGGACAAAGCTAAATGTTACATGTGTTTGCACCATATTGTAGTGAGTAACCTTTCCTGGTATTGCTGTTTCAGATATCCACCATAATCTGTAGTCTGAGCCTGTCAAGGGCTAATGGCAATGGCAGATACGTTACTAGTTAGTTTCAAGGAAAATCATTTTGTTTTTTTGTTTGCCAAATAACCCTGTGTATGTGTCCCCGCAACCCCCAAGCCCCGGAAAAAAGTTCAGGCTCAGGATTTTTTTTTTTTTTGCTTTAACCCCTGATCATTTTTAGTATATTAAGTACAAAACTAGATAAAAAAGTTTGTCAAGACAAAGTTTAGGTTGACTGTAGAAAGCCTAGCCTGAAAGTTTAAAGCAGTTGTAAAAGCCTGAAGTTTGAAAATGTAGTTAGATTAGATAGATGTTGATAACATGTTTCTAGCATGTTTTTAACATGATTAGCCTGTTACTAGCATATTGCTGGCATGATTAGCATTTTACTAGCATGTTGCTAGCATGATTAGCAAGTGACTAACATGTTAGCATGATTAGCAAGTGACTAACCTGTTTCTAGCATGATTAGCGTGTTGCTAGCATGATTTAAAGCCCTGCACAGGCCTCAAATATAGGCCCTAGGCTGGCCCTGGCCCGAGAAGCTCCGATCCTAGCCCGGCCCGTGTCCGACAGCTTAACAGAATTACCGGCCCGAGTCCGACCCCATCTTTTTTTTCCCCTTCTCCCAAAACAGCTTATACTACTGTTCCAGCTATTAAAATAGTTCAGTTTTGTATGTAATGGCAAAGTGATTATATTTCGTTTCGTTTTTTTATTAAGTTAATTTAGAAAAACGTTTGGAGCATTTTTTGTTTGTTAAATATAAGTTTTAGTTTTTTAAAGTAACACGCATCTCGCATATAAAAAGCATTTTAGGGGGCCCTTGGCTTTTGGGGGCCCAAGGCGGTCGCTTACCTTTGCCTAATGGTTAAGTCCGCCTCTGGCTATATCCAATAGTTTGTGCGGAGAGTGGAAGCTAAAGCTAAAGCTTTGCAGGACATGGAGGTGCCAGCGCAATCACTTGCATTTTTTTCAGTGGATACGCATCAAATACAAAAACTCTTTCATTATAATCATAATCCGTAAAGATGTACTTCTCTCAAAAGGCGCGTCTGAGGAGATGGCGAGTCAGGATCGACAACTTCATCCTTGCGACACCGACTCAGAAAACACTAGTTTATTAGATAATTAATTCAAATATCTCCTTACTGTTTCCCCCGGACACATTCATGGTGATTACTTTTGCCGGTGCTTTGCGGCAAGCTTTAGCCTATTGCGTGCATTTGAACGCAGAACTGTTCAGCTGCGCTGACGGCATACATGCTGCTACTGCTGCGGGACACTAAACCGTCGAGCCACTCTTGACACTCGTCTCGTGTTGTTTCCACCAGCGTGGCAATTTTTTTTCATCACTAATTGATGGATGTCTAAAATATAAAAATAAGGAGAAGCCTAAAACAGGCCCGATGCCGGACCCGCGTCTTAACTATGACGTGAAAATTGTCCCGAAGCCCAGCCCTAGGGGCGTAAAAAAGTCGAAATGCAAGGCTCTAGTTCAGTTCGGGCAACACCCATACTATGCAGCAATCATCTTTAATTGCAGAAATGTGGCAAAACATCTCTGGAGACTGGAGAGGATTATTAAATTCGAAAGTGCTTTCCATATTTGGATCAACATAGGCTACATTTGTGAACGCACATTTTCTGCAATGTCGCAAATCAAGTCATGCTTCCGTGCGCGTCTTACAGACTGCAACTTACAATCGCAACTTCATTGTGTTGTTACTCCTTTCACACCAAATTTCACAAAGTTGGTCAGCTCCCGACAGCATCAGGTGTTTTATTAATGGGAGTATAATTATTTATTTCAATTAATGTAATCGATTAGATATCATAATATTTAGGCTATAATAGGCTATTATAA
>NW_015548443.1:163772-166005 GCF_001515605.1 Sinocyclocheilus anshuiensis
CCACAATATCAAGAAAACATTGTGCTTTTGTAAAATAAAGAAAACAAATAGGATGCGCTTGCCGTCTCGGTCTTGAACAGGAGTGCTTCACAAAAATTAACCGAAACTCAGCGAATACATGCCTCACAGACACGATAAATATATCTATAGAAAGCTTTAAATTACTACTTAACGAAATAAAACACATCAAATACAAAAACTCTTTCATTATAATCATAATCCGTAAAGATGTACTTCTCTCAAAAGGCGCGTCTGAGGAGATGGCGAGTCAGGATCGACAACTTCATCCTTGCGACACCGACTCAGAAAACACTAGTTTATTAGATAATTAATTCAAATATCTCCTTACTGTTTCCCCCGGACACATTCATGGTGATTACTTTTGCCGGTGCTTTGCGGCAAGCTTTAGCCTATTGCGTGCGTTTGAACGCTGACGGCACGCACCATACATACTGCTGCGCAGTGTTGCCAACTGCTTTCAATTGAAAGTAGCTAAAACTGGTAGCTAAATGTCAGTAGATGACATCACAATGGCAAATTCACTGATCTATATAAAGATGAACATAGATCAGTGGGCAAGATGAGAACTTAGATAAGGTTTGTCCAAGCAGTTGCTATATTTGTCCCTAAACTTTTGAAAAAAGTCTCAAAAGGGGCGGGGAAGTCGCTAAATCTAGCTACAAAGTAGCTAAATTGGCAACACTGGCTGCGGGACACTAAACACCGTAGAGCCGCTCTTGACAGTCGCAGCAGCACAGTCTCGTGTTGTTTCCACCAGCGCGGCAATTTTTTCATCACTAATTGATGGATGTCTAAAATATAAAAATAAGGAGAAGGCTAAAACAGGCCCGAGGCCCGGCCCGCTTTTGAACTATGACGTGAAGATTGGAAGCCCGAAGCCCGGTCCAAGAGGCGTAAAAAAAGTCGGGGCCTGTCGGGCCTGGGCTGAAATGCAGGGCTCTAGCATGATTAGCAAGTGGCTAGCAAGTCGTTAGCATGACTAGCATGTCGCTAGCATGTTTCTAACATGATTAGCATGTTATTAGCATGATTAGCAAGTTACTAGCATGATTTGCATGTTATTAGCATGATTAGCAAGTTACTAGCATGTTTTGCATGTTACAAGCATAATTAGCATGCTACTAGCATGTTGTTAGTAATTTTTCTATCATGATTAGCATGTCGCTAGGATAGATAGATTGTTGGAGTTTGAATAGTGTTGGCTCATCTGAACATTCCATCAATGTAAGTCTATGGGATTTTTATGATTTAATGATCAGTTTTATGAAAACCATAAGTCGGATCAGTCTGAAAAGATATAGCAACCCGAGTCAGATCAGTCTGAAGATCTGGTCTGAGTTTGGTGGTTCTAGCTTGAAAGCTCTAGGAGGAGTAGCGTTCAGAAATGTAGTCTCAGAAGAATAATAATAAAAAGCTTAAGTAGCAGATCAGTAATTAGAGCGTGAAAATAGAGCACTTTAAGTACATTATGGAAGTGCACTTGTTTTTCTCCTGGGATTTTGAGCATACATCTCGCAATTCAGACTCTTCTCATTATTCTGCCTTTTTCTGATAATTCTGAGTTTTCATCTCGGACTGCGGTGCAGATCTCCCGTTCTGGCACGATTCGAGGAGGATCACAAACGAAACACGCTTTTGTGTTGTTATTATGTGAGCTGCAATGAATGCGAGCAACTGCTTTATCTCACAGAGCAACACCGTTTGAAATGCCCCGGATTTATTTGGCAAAACAAACAAATGAACAAAACCAGCCTCGTTAAATATAAAAGACGTTTTAAAAGGAAAAACTCAAAAATCTCAAAGCCCTTGAATGTTTGGGCTGTGTTCACATGCAGTCATCGCTGGATAACAGAACGTTTCTACGAGACCGATCTCCTCCAAGAGTGTCAGGAACGAACAGCTTCACGTGAGCTCCTGGCTGGTGACCTTGTTGATGATGTGCGAGCGGTGAGGAACGCTCTCCAGGTCGAACATGCTCTCGTAGATGGTGGGGCAGATCTTCCAGCGGTTGTTGCGGTAGATGCCCAGGTACGAGTAGACGTCGGGTTTGTAGTAGAGGACGCACTTGACGCCGGCGGCGTGGATGACGGCGTCCAGACGCATCACCTGCTCCTCTTCGGTGAAGTTCTGGTTGTAGACGCAGATGACGTGTCTGGAATCGGAGCGCGGGTCTCTGGGACTCACTTTGGCCGAGTCGATCTTGCCGTCGAGC
>NW_015548443.1:168322-169486 GCF_001515605.1 Sinocyclocheilus anshuiensis
TTTCCCAGCTGTCCTGCAGCCCCTCCACGTCTCCGGCATCCTCGCAGTACTGCGGCCCACGCACCGCGATCCAGCCCACCGGCCCCCCGGCCCCACAGCGGCTGACCTGCGAGGGCCGGTTGGACTCCAGCCAGCTGCTGAACTCGGCTCGGGGCGTTTTGCGGGCGTCGAAGACAATCCAGGGGTCCATGTCGGCGGCCATGGCCTCGGCGGCGTAGTCCTCGGCCGAGAGATGCTCGTCCTCCGCCATAGCGAGCCGCTGGGGAGGACAAACACTAACCTGTGTGTCTGTCTGATTATGAGTTTCTCTCTCTATACAGGTCTTCAACTCTGCCACAAAATACGCATAATACAGGTTAATGCAACGGTAAATGGACTTTTCCCCCTCAGAATTCTAGGTTAGCATCTCTTAATTTTGACCTTTTCTCGCACTTGCAAGAATTCAAACTTTTTTTCTCATCATTTTGAGTTTACATCTCACAATTTGATTTTTTTTTCCTGCAATTGCATATTTATATTACTATTTTTACTTTACATCTCACAATTTTTACTTTTTTATTGCAATTGCATATTTATATCACAATTTTTACTTTTTTTATTGCAATTGCATATTTATATCACAATTTTTACTTTTTTTATTGCAATTGCATATTTATATCACAATTTTTACTTTTTTTATTGCAATTGCATATTTATATCACAATTTTTACTTTTTTTATTGCAATTGCATATTTACCGTATTGGCCCGAATATAAGACAACCCTGATTATAAGACGACCCCCCTTTTTTATATCACTATTTTTACTTTATTGCAATTGCATATTTATATCACGATATTTACTTTTTTATTGCAATTACATATTTATATCACAATTTTAACTTTTTTTATTGCATTTGCATATTTATATCACTATTTTTACTTTAGTTTACATCTCACAATTTTTACTTTTTTATTGCAATTGCATATTTATATCACTATTTTTACTTTATTGCAATTGCATATTTATATCACAATTTTTACTTTTTTTATTGCAATTGCATATTTATATCGCAATTTTAACTTTTTTTTATTGCATTTGCATATTTATATCACTATTTTTACCTTAGTTTACATCTCACAATTTTAACTTTTTTATTGCAATTGCATATTTATATCACTATTTT
>NW_015548444.1:0-753 GCF_001515605.1 Sinocyclocheilus anshuiensis
TTTTTTTTTTTTGTATAAATGTATTTGTCTTGACTGAGTCATCTACATTTATAACATGTCTTGTAATGCTATGTGTACATCTAGTGCAGGGAGTGTTGTAATCTCTGTAGTTTAAGCCATGGTCGTTGATTAAGGCTCTCTTGTTGTGGTCATAGAATTTGCCCCTCTATCAGTACTGCCTTTTGAGTTCAGGTCTGCTTGTGCTCCTTATGCTCTGTTCTGTGGGTCCTCAGAGGTCTGTCCACTCAGCTGGTCCTCCAGGGGCTTTTATCAACTGGCATGCTAAGATGTTGCAGATCTTTTGGCTCTCCAGATGCTCGTCATATGGCTGGAACTCCTTGCTGCTATCTCTCTGGAAGGCTGGAGCCTCCTGCTTGGAATGTCCTCCAGGTCTACTGACTCGACATTGACTCACAACTGTGTCAAACCGAACTTGGCCCTTTACTTTTCCTCCCTTGGGCTCGTTCTACCAGTGGTTTCTGGACATTATAGTGTTCAATCCAGTGCAGCCCGTCCTTCTGTTTGTTTGCAGAGTCTGTTTGTCTGATATGACTACAGAGTAGTAACTTGCAACACTTACGTGTAGTGATGTCCCTGTGCAGTTGTGTTGCTTAATAACTTTTAAAATGTAAGTAATTTTTGAATAAAATTAGTAATTTTAACGATTAAATAATTTTTTTAAATATTTTTTTTGGGTGAACAGTCCGTCTAGGGCTGAGTTAGGGCTGAGTTAGGGCTGAGTTAGGGCTGAGT
>NW_015548445.1:0-276 GCF_001515605.1 Sinocyclocheilus anshuiensis
AGGTTAGGGTTGGTAGAATAAGTTGATGTACTTGCAAAGTTGCTTCTAGTGAATAGAATATCTGTTGGGGAACCATCAAAAAAAAGTGTTAGCAGATATTTAGCAGACAGTCTACTAATACTCTAATGACTGCTAGTTGACATGTAGTCGCAGAGTTACTTATCAACAGTTGTCTAAAGGCTACCATCAAAATAATCAAATTGATATTACAATAAAAATAGTTAAAAGCAAATGTGTACACATTCATCTGATCTGATATCAGATCTTATGGGTGTT
>NW_015548445.1:714-851 GCF_001515605.1 Sinocyclocheilus anshuiensis
TTCCTTATAATGCTTTAAGAATAACCTTATAATGTATTATAAATACAGGCTTCATAGAAAGTGTTACCGTTGTTACCGTCATTAAAATCGTTCACTTCATTGAAATAGTTATCAGAGAACAATCACTGTTGGGTTAA
>NW_015548446.1:0-703 GCF_001515605.1 Sinocyclocheilus anshuiensis
TTCCGTGTCTGGAATGGATGTATTCTTGAGTCTATAAGGTAACAAAATATAATAATAAGATAATATAATAAGATAACCTTGTTTGAAATGGGTTTGGCTAAAAGAAAATTTTGGTTTCGTCTATACTACTAGGTACTTATACTATATTGACTGGGTTAAATAGAATTGCATTTCTAAAAAGAGACTAAAACACAATTTTCATTGACTAAAACTAGACTAAATGTCATCAGTTTTCGTCGACTAAAACTAGACGAAAATAGCCATGGATAATTCTGACTAAAATAAGACTAAAATGCTCAGACTTTTAGTTGACTAAAACTTGACTAGACTAAAAAGAGTATGGATGTGACTAAAACTAATAAAAACTAAAAGCACAGTTTCACACAAAGACTAGACTAAAACTAAAATTAAAACAGGCCGCCAAAAACAACACTAGACCTAAGCATAATTAATATAAGGTGATTATTTTACAACTTCTGTTATTGGAAAAATACCGAGGTCGGGACCTCGGGGACCATGGGTAAGGCCCCGCTTACACTCACAAACTTAAAATTAGAGCCCGACCGATATGGGT
This sequence comes from Sinocyclocheilus anshuiensis, assembly GCF_001515605.1. Lineage (NCBI taxonomy): Eukaryota > Metazoa > Chordata > Actinopteri > Cypriniformes > Cyprinidae > Sinocyclocheilus > Sinocyclocheilus anshuiensis. Next base: position 575 of record NW_015548446.1, read on the forward strand.
TTTTTGGGGCCGATACCGATATTAGGGAGTTAAAAAATATATTCTTTGTGTATATTATAGTACAATACCAGTCAAAATTTGGACACACTTTCCCATTCGTGTGTCCAAACATTTGACTGGCACTATATA
>NW_015548447.1:0-250 GCF_001515605.1 Sinocyclocheilus anshuiensis
TTCATAACACAGCCGCTTAATAGTGTGAAGTGATTTCGATGTGCTTGTTTGTGTGAGTGAGATTGATTATACTTGGTAGTTAGGGGTGTGCGATATGACAATTTTTGATCGTGGACGATTAAAAGTCTCCACGATCTGCTTTTGAAGAAATATCGTAGTATCGTGCTACAGCGCACATTCTATCAGCTGCAGTTCTGCAGATCTGGCGCCACCGAATCAAAATACTGTACAACGCGACATACATTACCAT
>NW_015548447.1:319-597 GCF_001515605.1 Sinocyclocheilus anshuiensis
CGCAATCACAAAAGTACATTATTTGCATGTGCTTTAAAGCCTTGCCGGTTAAACATTTAATTCACGTGCTGTTCTGACATGCGTTTTTTCTGAGCGCATATACACATGAACCGCGCGCACACCGCACACTAAAACAGCGCCTGATTACTAGACTAAGTTATCTTTCGCGTCTGATTGATTTAGCATCTAATACTGTCAAAAACACACAAGGTTTACATTTAAACACAGTTGGTTGTCTAAAAAGAAGGTAAACAGTTGAGAGAGAAAGGGTTGCATGC
>NW_015548447.1:1064-1263 GCF_001515605.1 Sinocyclocheilus anshuiensis
ACTTTGGAGGATTTATGATACTGATGACCGTTGAAACGCGTCATCACAGTCTTGTGAAAAGGGTCCATAACAAAGATACAATACTGACAAGGATTTTTATCTTCGCCCACTTTGGCCTAAATGTCTGCCATTCTTTGTTATAAATGTTTAAAAAAGGTGTAGGAGGTGTTATGTTTCTGCACTCTTCCATTTTTAGCAA
>NW_015548448.1:0-1424 GCF_001515605.1 Sinocyclocheilus anshuiensis
GTTTAACATTATATTCATTGCATACATATACTTCGTAGTAGACGTACTTAACTCCTTTCTGCTGTCTGTTGTCTGTGTTTCTTTGTCTGAATATGGCGCTTCGCACATCAGCTATACAGGCGTTAATACTGAATGTTTAACATTATATTCATTGCATACATATACTTCGTAGTAGACGTCCTTAACTCCTTTCTGCTGTCTGTTGTCTGTGTTTCTTTGTCTGCATATGGCGCTTATCACATGCTGTGTGGTATCGGCGTTTGGTATCGGGGCATTTTAACGAGTACGAGTACGAGTACAGGAGACCAGTATCGGGCCCCATACCGATACCAGTATCTTCAGATTACAGACTTCGCAGCCACTAAAAAAACACTCTGAACCAGGTTGGCCTAACAAAAATAAAGCAGAACATAAAGAAGTAGAACATGAACACATGCTTTTCAGGACATGAAGTAGAAAACTTCCACAGAGCTGACGTGCTACGAGAAACCTTCCAGCACTAATTCAACCCTGTCAATCTTTCTATCATTCCACAAGAGAAAGAAGGGGAGTTCAGAACATAAACCACTACAAAATGCTGAAAGTTTGTTATAAGTGCTAAAAAATGCTAAAAGTTCATGAATGTACAAGTGATTAAAGAAACGCTTACTCATGTACAGGTTAAACATGCAAGTTGATGCTGACACAGGAAGTTCAGTCAGTATATTGTGTTTGTGATTCACACACTTCCACTCAGTCTCAAATCAGCAGCAGTTCAGACTGTTTTCTCGTTTCTGGTAAGTCTTAAATTCTTCTTTTTCTTTAGATGTTTCATTGTTGGAAACCTTTTGTTTTTGTCAATTTGCATTATTTGTGGGGCTTAATATGTGATTCTCATGAATCCTTTTTTAGTTATGTATGCATATAAATACTTGCAAATAAATGCAAATGTGTTTTTCCCCACAGGGAATGAGCATCTGTTAATGAAGAGATGGACACTGCAGAGAAAAGCATTCTTTTCTGTTTTCTCTTACAAGGTTTGATTTTCATTCCCTTCTTCTTCTAGTAAAGTGTGACCTGTTCAGTGTGACTGAGAATGTAAATTAACTAGATTAACTAGTTTAAGTGCTAAGCTACATTCAGTCTACATACATGAAACTATACTGAAAATTTTAATTCAGATAGGGACTGATACACAAAATGTTTTCTGAAGTTTGGGATCTCATTCAATATACACGATTTTACAGTTATTATTAAATACATTAATAGTACATTTGAGGTAAATTGCACTGTTGCTGTTGTTGTCCACGCCTTATAAAATGAGGCTTTAATGCAATTAAATGTAAGATAAAAAAACATAAATTTTGTTTATAACAGATCATAAATGTGTTAGTGCTTCAGTGTTTATTTCTGCTTGTGTTTGAATGCTTTTCATCGTGTGTGTT
>NW_015548449.1:0-129 GCF_001515605.1 Sinocyclocheilus anshuiensis
GGGGAGCAAGACACAGACAAAACATGGAACAGAGTCTGACAGATAGCTAGTTATATTGGTAATTAAATAATGTTTATATATGTATAAAAGCCTACATTAAAATCTGTCATATAAATTGGTCTCTTCATT
>NW_015548449.1:235-520 GCF_001515605.1 Sinocyclocheilus anshuiensis
ATATCTGTATGACATTATATTCTGCAGTTCTTCCCTGTTGTACCGAATATCTATACTTTTCAAATTATCATATCGAAGTTAGAAATTCAAATATTGTGACAAAATTAATTTTGTAGGGTGCCACAAGGTTGTTAAAATTTCCAAAGGGTGCCGCGACTAAAAAAAGGTTGGGAAACACTGTGTTAGACTATATTGCGAGTAGCCTACATCAGTTTTTACCCTAAATCCCACTTTATCTGCGGATATTTCAGTCATGCAATTCAGTAACAGGCTCGTTAACACTTA
>NW_015548450.1:0-769 GCF_001515605.1 Sinocyclocheilus anshuiensis
ATAAAAACATGATTACATAATAAAAAACATGATTTTTGAACATTTCAAAAAACGGAGTTCTGTTTTTGCAAATAAACTCTTTATATATAGATGTAATTGTCATCTATATAAGCTTTATGTAATGAAGACTGTAATTATTCCAATTCATACAGATACCATGGTAATATCTACATTATTACCTAGGAAATTACATGCAATTTCCGTTATTAACATGTAATTTCCTAAGTAATAATGCAGATATTACCATTGTATTGCCCTGTTATTACTGAGCCGTAATATTATGTGGTACCACAGTTACTTTACTTTGTGCTATTCAGTTAAATGTCTATACATTTGCTGTATCATAGTAAAATATACTTTATATATTAGGAAGTTATATTTATATTTATTACACCCGTGTACGCGTAGCACAACACGGGTTATTGTTTTCACTCCTGTCTGAGTTTGTGCCATTCAAGTTGGTAATTGTTATTGTTAAATTAATTTGAACATAGTAGTAGTACCATTACAATTTTGTTTTCACTCCTGTCTGCGTTTGTGCCATTGTGCAATTCTAGTTGTTTATTTTTATTGTATCTGGCCATGTTATTGTTAAATGGAATTTTAATAAATTGTTAAATGAAATATGTTTTTATATTGAAATAAAATGAAATTAGTTCATTAATTTGTCAGTCATATTCTAATAAATTAGGCCCTTATTATATGTCCTTGGCTGAACTTTACAATAGTCTAATATTACATTAACATTAAAATTATAATAATAATTTAA
>NW_015548451.1:0-7804 GCF_001515605.1 Sinocyclocheilus anshuiensis
AGTCAATGCAATAGTGTGTTCAGAAGGCTATTAGGATTTTTCAATAAACGTATTGCACACATTTTTATAAATAGGCACTTTAAACACAAATTTGTTTTAATATATTTGTATGAAAAATAGGTTTGTTACATCTTGGGTATTTAAGTCATTTTAAGATAAATAACATTCTGTGCAAACAAATTAAAATGAGGTGGTTGTTTTGCAACTAGATGGACACAGTTCTGTTCATAACGGTAGACCTGCTGGTGAAGAAGTGACAGGTACAAGAAAAAAAACACACATATACGCAAGGGATGGACAGAGATATTGGGGAAAATGAAGAAACGGAAAATGGAAGTGAAGGTGCAGTTCAAGAACCTTAAATTATGTTGCACAGCTCCAGCCCAAGACCTTTGTGATGGCCATACAAATAATAGGGCTGTTTGGTTTCAGAATTTGTTGTGGGTGTATAGGATGGCCTGGATGAGTGTGAGATTTCCCAGCCTGAAATTGTGTCCCAGTCCAGCCTTGCCCTTAGTTCAGGCCTGGTTTTAAGGGGATGGTAGTGAAAGCAAAAGCTAAAGAAAGCAAGAGCACACGCAGCTGAAGCTGTAATAAACAGATTTGGCAAACTATCTAGTGCACATTTGTGTTTGCGCTCCTGTGCAGTACAGAGAGATTCATTGATTATAACGGAACTTTGTGAGATCGCAATCAGCTAAGACGAATGACATGTTTTTAGGGAGCTCTCTTTGCACGTTTTATGTAGGCTATATGTAATTTATGTTATCCATATTGGCCTATTTGTATAAAACTTTTGTTTTTCACGCTACACGCTGGAAAATCCTCTTGCAGGAGATGATTCCCTTCCTAAACTATAACATTAGCTATATGTTTGACATGTATAAAGACCCACTTATGCTGTTTGAGAAAAATGGTAGGCATCATATTATAAGTATAAATATAAATTATGTTTTATTAAATTGTTGTCTTTTAAATTTCCACTGTGCTAAAGGCAAAGCAAATTTAAGAAAATATTATCTGGAAATATTTATTTAATGAATTCATATCGTTATTTTTTTCTACCCAGTTGCATAAAATAAAACATTAAATTCAGATTTATCTGTAAAACATTTTTCACAATGAATACAATTCCAAAGCAACTTGAAATTATATATAGAACTGTAATGTGGTCAACAGACCTGGAACAACCTGGAAGTCATGCAGTAGACTACTATCTGTCAACCAATTTTAGAGTGCACTGCATTAATATATTAATAAATTACTATATAAATGAAACTTTTTTTGGGGGGGGGGTATTAGGGTAATATTACTTGGTAATAGTAAACCACTTTTTTCTTTAGGACTACACCACTGGTTGCCAGGTTTTCACAACAAAACCCGCCCAATTGCTACTCAAAACTAGACCAATCGGGTTCCGGGGGTAAAATACACGTTTTTTTTGGCGTTGTTCCTCTGGTAAAATTTGCATTCCAGGTGCTAAATATCACGTTATTAGGGTCGCTTCAACCCGTAGCAACAGTGTTAAAAGTTGCCGAATTACGCTGAAAAACCACGGACCTGGCAACACTGTTGTACTATAGGCCTATGTTCAACAGTACGAGAACCCATGACGTCAGCTGGACAGCAGAATACAGTTTATGAGCAGCACACAGTGTTTTTATTTTATTTTATTTTGGAGACCATTGAGATACATGTGTCTTTTGTGACTTAAAGGATGAATCCATAAAACACTTATTTTATGAATGTGTATTTACCCAGTTGTTTTGGATCGATATTAATATTTAAATGTACAAAATTAAAGATTCGACTCTGTGGTAAAGATATATTTTTGTATAAAAATAAGATTTTGGAGCAAAATTTGGTAATTAATTATGAAGGTGAAATACCATATACAAACAAAAATGTACTAATAATAAACCTAACATTACATTAGGCCTATTTAAAATCTAAAACGTTACACTGAGGCCTTAAAAGATGTAAGAAATAAAAAAGCAAAAAAGATTCATAACATTTTTGAATCCTTTTCTTTTGGAAATCTCTTGTAAATTATCCCCTGTATAGTTTTTCCTTTGATGCTATTATGAATGTAATTAATAATAGTTGAATACACTGTTATCATCTATTAAAAAAAAAAAAAGCACATCTTTACAATTTGTCATACTGATCGCACAGTGTACTTTAAACCCTTTTAAACTTGAGAACACAAAACAAGAAACTTTTAAAAACAATAGAAATTTCTAAAATATACATTTATGATGTTATAAATTAATACATTAATTAATAAATTAACATTTATATAACTTCCCAATTATTATTTAGTACATTTATTTTCTTTAGGTTTTTCATTTGTATTTATTTTTCAAATATGTGCACCTTATATTTTTGTTGTTGTTCTTATTCTTCATTTCCACATATTTTGACTAGAAATATGCTTTATATTTGCCTTCTTGTTCTTTTTCACTGTATTTGACTATGATTGGGGGAAAAGCATGCCATTGTGTTTCTATGATGGGAGAAACAAAGATAAAAAAGATTATATAATAGTTGTATGTTTCTTATTGGATATTTTTTAACACGTACGGATCTTCAAATGAAATGAAAGTGAAAGTTTAGAGTTTGCTGTAACTCTGTTTGTCACATTACAGCTCTTCTGTTTCTCGTCAGGTTGATTCTGCTGCTGCTGCTGTGTTTTGTCAGTTACAGCAGTCAATTTGGTGGGTATTTGTGGATTGATGGTGGAAATTTCCAATCATATTACATAAATAACACACACTGCCATCACTGGTTTATCTATGCAGTTCATTCATTAATTAAACACTGTTCAGGAATTCACTGCAACTGCACTGATATATCTGCTACACTTTTATACTATTGTCATCAACATTTGAAACTTTTGTAATGTGTCACTTCTAATATAATTGGCTACTTGTTGCCTTCATTTACACACACACACACACTCTTACTCACACACACACATACACACACACACACACACACACACACACACACACACACATCATTACAGAGAATAAAGAGAAACACCATTTATTTTTCTGTTTACTTTGTATTGAACTTTGTGTTGTATTACATTAATATTATACTGTCTTTATTTGCAGAAACCAGCACTATATCTGTGTCAGGAGAAAAGAGAGGAAACATCACACTCGCATGTCAATATGAGGCTAATAAGATTTCTGTTATTAGTTTAAACAGTCGGTCAGAAAACATAGATGTGTGTCAGGATGAAGAATGTAGTGTTCGAGTGTTTAAAGAAGGAAACTGTGACGTCGTCATCAAGAATCTGAGCTTCAGTGACGCTGGGAAATACTACTTGCATGTCTATTACAATAATGATCAGACAGAGCTGGAGCGACAAATCAGGACGTACCAACTTCATATTCATGGTAAAGACAAAACTGATCAGCATGTGTTTTCTGGGTTTTCTTTAGTAATTGTGTGTTATTGCATGTAACCAGCAGAGACTCTGAATATTAGTCACCAATATGGGTTTTTCTGATGGCTGATTTCATATAAATAATGAATGATTACACTTGGTCCTCCAATCCTAAATATGTGCTTATGGTCTTGATTGAGTGACAGCATCATAATAATGATTGTCTGTGTGTCTCCTCAGATGAGATTTCTGTGAGCATCGGTGAGCAGCTGGAGTTAGATGTTCTGTTGTCAGAAGCTGATAAAGTGCAGCATCAGAGCAGAAGAAGCACAGAGTGGATGAAGGTCTGGAGCAGAAGCGACGGAGTTCAGAGCGAACGAATCACCATCAGAGATAGAAACCTGATCATTAGTAACTTTACAGCCAGAGACACAGGATCATACAGAGTTCTGGAGCCTTCAGGAGAACCCTTGATCACAGTGACAGTCAGAGGTGAGAGAAGCTCAGTGATGTTTAGAAATATTATCTTTAAGCAGCAGATTCATATTAAACTGTGAGACTAACCTTTCAATATGCTGTACAGAATCAAAGGAGAAACTGCACGACACTGATAAAGACAAAACTGATGACACTAAATATCATAGTGAGTAAAACAGAGGTATTGAGAGCTTTACAAATATCTTAAACTGAATTAAGAATAAAATCAGTGCTCTGTCACTACTTTTCTCTTCCAGCTGTAGGCTACTGGATTGCACTGACTGTGGGTTTGGTTCTGCTGGCTCTGATTCTGACTGCTGTCACGTTACACAAGCGTCTGCTCAGAGGTTAACTGCGTGTGTCTCTCGAGGAGGAAAAGAGAGACTGAGCACAGGAGACCCAGAAGCACTGAGGGCCCATAATGATGTCTGCTGAGGGCCCCACAGACTCTGATGAAACTGTAGAGGTGTGCAGGACATTAGTGACGTCACTGCTTAAGACTGGAACTCACCACACGACTTTTCCTTAATCAGTCTTAAATCATGCTTTTTACAGTCATTTTATGGTTTAGTATGTTATCATAGACATTGCCCTACTCTGCTCTAATGGAATTAATTTTATTTGTGCAGGTCTTAAATTTGAGTTTAAAAATCCCCCATCATACACTGCATCATACACATGGGTTTTGTGAAATGTTAACTCTCAATGTAGCTTCAACTCGTCCAAATGTCAAATCTTTACTTGTAATTTGCCTTCAGAGTCAACAGATCTGCAGAGGATTCTGTCAACATACTTCTGCACTGTATTTTTAATTTTCAGTATGTGTGCACATTTGGAGCAGAGCCCTACATCAGGAATCAGTGTAACTGTATCTGCATTTAGTATTTGTGTAAAACTGCCTTAAAGATCTGGACTGGTCACTTATACCAATCCTAATTCATTAACTAGGAATTATTGTTTCTATTCTAATCCTAATCCATTAACAGAACAAAATAGTCAAGTATTTATAATATAATATAAATATAATTAGAATGTTATAATATAAACAGTAAACATGCAAATCTGTGCCAAACTGTGAACGACCAACAGTGTGCTTGTACATATGTATATTTTGTAAAAACAAAAACTATTTTTGTAAGAAACATTTTTCTTGGTGTTGATTTGTTGGTTTGTATTTATGTATGAATTAAATCGTTTTACTATTTTCTTTTACTAAGTTCAGAAAAATAATGCTTTATTGATAATATTATGATACATATGTAGATGTTAAATTGCATTTACTTACATACTAAACAGTGTCTTAGTGAAGCTGCATCAGATTGAGACACAGTCAGAGCTGAAATCTGCTCAACTGTTGAGATCAGACTGAAATCATCAGAGATCTTGTTCAGAATAAACTTCAGCTGACTGTATCTGGATTTACTGGACTCTGCTTTAATAGAATAACCAGCAGAGGGCAATAAAGACCAATCATATCTGGATATCTGGAAAATCCCCGTGTCACTTTCGGTTTTGTTTACTTCGATCTCGCTAAACGTACAGTGGTTTACGAAATTTAAACAGCCAGAATATAAAACTCATGCTGAACTTTTACAATGTAAGTTTTTTTTATCCTTTTAAATATAAAGCTTGTGTGTTTTTGTGTTATTATACAAATAGTTGTGTTTATTTGTGAAACGGGTTGCCTGCTAAAGATGCTAATAATGCTGATGAAATAAGCGAACATGTTTGTCATTATGCTGATTCACAAAGATTATGATGATGGTTTTTATTAGTGGGGTTATTAATGTAATTATTAAGTTCTACATTAATTACTCAATGCAATCAAATGATTTCTACGTTGATGAGAGGATTGTTTGGTTACTCTGTCTGTTTGTGTCTAATGGGCTTTTGGGTTTGACGGATCATGTTAATAACTGATCATATTTATAAAACCAAAGACTCAGATTATAGTTTGTTTCTTATTAGACATTTTTTTAATGCAAGATCCACGTTAAATATTTAAATAACACTGAAACTGAAGGTTTGTAGTCGCTGTATTGTGGTCAGTTCTGTAATATTTTTCCACTCAGCAGTATTTTATGGCTGTATTAATGTGTTTGTGATGTGTGTCTGTATCTGTCTCATAACAGCTCTTATTCTCAACAGGTTCAGATGCTTGAATCTTCTGCTGTTTTGTCTCGTCTATCACAGCGGTCAGTGTCATTTATGTTTATAAACTCTATTTATTCTTGGTGTTCAGCGTCAGCTAGAGTTATTCTAGTGAATTATTTCTCTGTTGTGTCACTCAGTTTCAGTTTCAGTTTAATTTATTTATATAGCACATTTAAAAACGACAGAGCCGACCACAGTGCTGCACAGAGAAGTAGAATTAAGCCAATAACCATAACATTTACAATAAAAAGGTGACAGAAATAATACACAACACTAAATATACACACAATAAAACTATATACAGCAGTTACTCCAGCCCATAAGCCTTTTTAAAAATATATGTTTTTACTAAAGATTTAAAAACCTGAAGAGAAGTGGCCAATCGCAGGTAAAGAGGCAAGTTATTCCACAACTGAGGTGCTGCCACCGAGAATGCCCGATCCCCCTTAAGTTTTAAACGTGTCTTAGGAACAGACAACAACAAAGTGTTTGATGACCTTAATGGCCTGTTGGTCTGATAATGGGGAAGAAGATCAGATAAATAGTTTGGTGCCAAGCCTGTGAGGGACTTGTAAACAAATAGTGATACCTTAAACTGGATTCTATATTCAATGGGAAGCCAATGCAAACCAACCAAAACAGGAGTGATATTTTCCCTCTTCCTAGTTTTTGTTAAAAATCTGGCCGCAGCATTTTGGACCAACTGAAGGCGAGACAGACAAGATTGAGCGACCCCTAAATACAATGAGTTACAGTAATCAAGTCTGGATGAAATGAATGCGTGGATAACAGTTTCTAAATCTTTAAAAGAAAGAAAAGATTTGATTTTGGCAATCATCCTAAGCTGCAAAAATGCAGATTTGACAACTGAAATTATTTGTTTGTCAAATTTAAGTGCTGGGTCAAAAATAACTCCCAAATTTGTTGCATGAGAACCTACGGTGTTAGTTATAGGAGCCAAGGTCTTTGAGAGGGTATTTGCAAAATCCGGACGTCCAAAAACTAACACTTCAGTCTTAGAGTCATTTAATTGAAGGAAGTTATCTGCCATCCAACTTTTAACTTAATTAAAACAGTCAAATAATGGCTGAAGAGACGTATTCTCATCAGATTTAACAGGGAGATAAAGCTGTATGTCATCTGCATATCAATGATACGACGTCTGATGCTTACGAAAAATAGCAAAAGGAAGAAGATAGAGAGAAAACAAAAGAGGGCCTAAAACGGATCCCTGTGGGTGGGTAGGCATGGGCCGGTATGAGATTCTGACGGTATGATAACCTTAGATAAAAATATCACGGTTTCACTGTATCACGGTATTGCGATTACAGCTCTAAAATGTTATTTTTAAATGTCTGGGTAAAAAAAACAACTTTTTTTTCCACTGAACACATTTTATTTTTAAGAAACATATAGAACATTTTGGAACAGTAAACATGTCAGGCTAAATAATTAGAATAAATAATTAAATTCTTCTTAATTAAATGCAGTCACTTAAGTGAGCCTAAACCTGCAGTTCAACAATAATCAGAACATAAATAAATAATTTTCTGTAAAAGAAAAATCCCTATAAATGAAAAAAATGCAGTCACTTAAGTGAGCCTAAACCTGCAGACTTCAGACTGCTATTCCTCACTCTGTGAAGTACCGGTAATGTGAGGGAGGAAACTAGTTGACGTTAGCTAGTTAATTAGTCATGTTATCTGCCTTGGTAGCAAGCCAAATAGTATTTATTTCAACACTGAAACAAACGGCGGGGGGGTCTTGGTCAGGGGT
>NW_015548451.1:7971-11542 GCF_001515605.1 Sinocyclocheilus anshuiensis
AGATGACTCAGGTATATAGTTTATGTACGACCTGGAAGCATTTATTTAGCGATCGGCACTAAAACGTCATCTGTACGGAACATCATTGTGTACGGAACATGGTACATGGTTAGTACCTGAAAAATTCCCATACGACAGACTTCGTCTTGTTCAAAAGGGGGAAAAGTTCCAGGTTCCAGGGATTCATCTCCTTCGGCCATCCCACACACAGGTGACTCCGCTCGCACCAACCGGAGAGGGAGGGGTTGTTATGACTCGCTACGCTCTTCGCTGCATACAACTGAGGGAGTCCTGCACTTTCCATCTTTGACGACACGTAAAGAAAAACTGTGCATACCGCAGGAACGGTATAACGGAAAATTTTAGTGGGTTTGAAACCGTGACTTTTCCAAACCGCGGTATACCTTGAACCCGGTTATCGTCACATCCTTGGTAGCAAGCCAAATAGTATTTATTTCAACACTGAAACAAACGGCGGGTGGGTCTCTGTCTTGATCGGGGGTGAAAGAGGGAGAAAACCGAAGATGACACAGATACATAGTTTATGTTCGACTTGGAAGTATTTATTTAGCGATCGGCGCTAAAACATCATCTGTACGGAACATCATTGTATACGGAACATGGTTAGTCTACGTTACCTGAAAAATTCCCATACGACAGACTTCGTCTTGTTCAAAAGGGGGAAAAGTTCCAGGTTCCAGGGATTCATCTCCTTCGGCCATCCCACACACAGGTGACTCCGCTCGCACCAACCGGAGAGGGAGGGGTTGTTATGACTCGCTACGCTCTTCGCTGCATACAACTGAGGGAGTCCTGCACTTTCCATCTTTGACGACACGTAAAGAAAAACTGTGCATACCGCAGGAACGGTATAACGGAAAATTTTAGTGGGTTTGAAACCGTGACTTTTCCAAACCGCGGTATACCTTGAAACCGGTTATCGTCCCATGCCTACCTGTGGGATACCCCATTTACATGCAGCAGAAGAGGAAGTGATGTTATCAGTTTCTACAGAAATTGTTCTCCCTGCAAGATAGGACGCAAACCAGTTTAAAGCTATTCCCCTGATGCCTACATACTGCTCAAGACGTTTTAGCAAAATAGAGTGATCGATAGTGTCGAAGGCTGCACTTAAGTCCAAGAGAAGTCAACAGCCAGTAACAGATCATTTAACACTTTTAAAAGAGCAGATTCTGTGCTGTACTGAGCTCTGAATCCAGACTGAAACCTGTCTAATATATCATTATTTAGAAAGGAAGAAAGTTGACGAAAAACATCCTTCTCCAGTACCTTCGAGAGAAAACTCAGTGAAGACTTTTGTTAACATTTCTGGATTTATGGTGGAAATGTTCAGATTTATCATTCAGTTCATTTATTAATAAACACTGTTCAGGAATTCATTACAACTGCACTCGTACATCTGCTACAGCTTTATATTATTTTCAACAACATTTGAAATGTTAAAATGTGCCACTGCTAATATTGCTCTCTCTTATTGCCCTTATATTTTTAATAAATTTTTTAAGAAATATCTTTGCTGCAAAGTGCTGTGTTCCTTATTATAAACCATTGCTGTCCTTTTTTGGTAAAAACAGGCAAGAGTTCAAACTAAGTAGTTTATAAGGTAAACCTCTGGTCGCTGCATTTAGACTTCTGACTGAACCTGCTGCTTTCTATTAATTCATCAACCAGATCTCATTAGTCATTAGTGCTTGAGATTGAGCATTTAATGCTTTTATCTCATGAAGACACAATGAAGTAACCTGAGGTTAAGTGTTTAGATGAAGAGCACAAAGGCAAAATAGATCATGTCTCTGATGAGCAATGAGCATCCTTAATATTTACATTCATTTCTGATGCTAAATATTAGAGAAACTCCTCCATCAGTTCACAGCTGATGAATCCACTTAGATGCGTGAAGAAATATCTTCAGCAAAAGAAAATAGTTGACTAAATTATTAAATTAAGAATATTTTATAATAACATTAATTACTGAGAATAGACAGAAATGCATGCATTTTTCAGTATTGACACTTTAAATTGATTCTTATTGAATTCTATTGTCTGTATTTGCAGGAAACACATCTATATCTGTGTCAGGAAAAAAGGGAGGAAACGTCACACTAACATGTGAATCTGAGGCCGATGAGATTGTTCACATTGAGTTATTCAGTGAGTCAGAAGAGATAGATGTGTGTCAGGATGAAGAATGTAGTGGACGAGTGTTTAAAGAAGGAAACTGTGACGTCGTCATCAAGAATCTGAGCTTCAATGATGCTGGGAAATATATTTTGAGAATCTATTACAATAATGATCAGTCAGAGCTGGAGCCACAAATCAGGACGTACCAAGTTCATATTCATGGTATGAACTGTATAAACTGATAAAACCATCAGTATCTGCTTTTTTAAATGATTACATTTGGTTCCCCGATACTAAATATACATTTATGGCCTTGATTGATCGACAGCATTATAATAATGATTAATGTCTTTCTGTTTCTCCTCAGATGAGATTTCTGTGAAAACAGGCGAGGAGCTAAAGATGCATGTTCTGTTGTCTAATGCTGATAAAGTGGAGACAAGCTCTAGTGGAGAGTGGAAGGAGGTTCGGAGCAGAACTGATGGGGTTCAGAGCGATCGACTGAATGAAAATGATGAAAATCTGATCTTTAAATCCTTTGCATCAAGTGATGCAGGAGCATACAGAGTTCTGGATTCAGAAGGAGAAATCTTGATCACAGTGACAGTCACAGGTGAGAGAAACTCAGATATATGTGTAACGAAACTGTAAGTCTCGTTCCATAGGGGAAATGAAAGTTACCCTGGAAGACTTGAGAATGAAAGGATCTTGGTCCCCACTCTGGCGCTTTGAGTCTCAGTGTGCACAATGTGTGTATGTTTTATCTTACACTATTGTATAATATACTACAGGAATAGGTAGTGTAGGCTTCAGGTCAGTAGGTTTCAATACGGTGGCTTCCTGAAGTATAAGCATGTGATGTAAAGTGACAACTCAAATTCACATTCCCACCCACCTAAACCTAATAGTGCAAGTGAGACGCCCCTACTCCAAGGTAAGTAAAAAAAGCTTTCAACTGTATTGCTTTTAACAATTACTAATTTATTTTTCCTTTCCTTAGGAAAATGGATTTCCGTCTTTTTGATTTGTTTCAATAGAATAAGATAATAAAATTAAAAAGAAAAATAATAAAACAAGTTCCCTGGAATTTATTCTCCACTTTGGTAAACCTTCCAAAAGGTTAACAATTTCAAACACTTCTGTATAACACCTCAAATATAAGTTTCACAAACTACAGGTGCATCTCAATAAATTAGAATGTCGTGGAAAAGTTCATTTATTTCAGTAATTCAACTCAAATTGTGAAACTTGTGTATTAAATAAATTCAATGCACAGACTGAAGTAGTTTAAGTCTTTGGTTCTTTTAATTGTGATGATTTTGGCTCACATTTAACAAAAACCAACCAATTCACTATCTCAACAAATTAAGACCAATAAAAAAATCATTTTTAGCGAATTGTTGGCCTTCTGGAAAGTATGTTCATTTAC
>NW_015548452.1:0-276 GCF_001515605.1 Sinocyclocheilus anshuiensis
GTCTGTTTTAGTTCAAATAAGGCCATGTCCACACGTACACGTGTACTTTTATAAATGGAGTTTTTCCTTCCGTTTTAAAAAAAATCTCCGTCCACATGAAAACGCAAATGCGTGGTCCGTGAGAAATAGTCCTGCCACCACAGCAGGAAAAAATCCAAAAAAGAAAAATGCATTTACAAAGGTATAAAGAAAATGCCCCTGAAATCACTTTGAGTCAAATGTCAGCTCGTATTATGAAGGCTAATTCTTGATCAGAATTTTTGATTATTGATCAGA
>NW_015548452.1:330-576 GCF_001515605.1 Sinocyclocheilus anshuiensis
CAGAATTTTTGATTATTGATCAGAAGGTGCTCCTAAATTTTTTAAATTAGGAGGACAAGCGCTCCTAATTACAAGAAGACAAACACTGCTCTTAAATTGGGTGTGTGACGGGTTTGGCTGAGGAAAAATTTTCAGTCAAAATATTTTTTTTTGCTTTAATCCCATAATTTTCGCACATCAGGGAGCCGCTATCAATATTGAAAATTGCATTTGAATAAGTGCTTGCTGTTCAATTTCACTTTCGAT
>NW_015548453.1:0-899 GCF_001515605.1 Sinocyclocheilus anshuiensis
ATTACAATTACTTTTATTTTGTAATTAAATTTCGTAATTCCGTTACATGTAACTAGGTACTCCCCAACACTGGAAATCACACTCACACAACCGCGCACACACACACACACACACACACACAGGGCCGTGCACAGGGGGGTGGCCCGGTGGCTAGAGCCACTGCCCCTTTGCCCTCATCGGCTGGGGGGCCCCTCTCACCAATCCCCCAGCTCAAAGCGTTCGATTACCGATCCGCTGATTCCGCTCCATGTTTTCCCGCCCGCTCCGCAGCATCACTCACAATCGGTGTGCCGATTCTGGAGTGGAGACCCACAGTTCCCGAAGGTCGTTCATTAACAGGCAGATGCATTACAATCCACATTACAGTCAGTGGATGATTCGCTGAATTAATAATTTGGTTTGTTTTTGTATTTCTGTCGGTAAAGTGATTAAAAGTGATTACAACAAAATATCCACGTTCTTTGAATGATAATGTCTGATCAAATTATTATACCCGATCAGATCTAACATAAATAACACAAAATTCGCTGTTGTTGGCACACTTTTTAGACAAAAAAAAAATGCCTTCACCAAAAAGAAGACAGAGCGAAGGGAGGCTGCTAAAGGCAGTTCAACATTGCAAACATGAATTCAAAGCTCCAGCAAGCCAGCAGGTAAATCATCATATAGAATATGTAGCAGTTTGTCACACTTTAATTCTTGTAATTAAGTATATTTCTCATTATAATCACTTGTCTTGATACTAGTAATCTATAACACATCATATTTTATTAAAACCATATTAATAGTAGGCCTATAAATAGTTTAAAAATAATATAAATGTTCTAAATGAGTTGTTTATTTGTACATAATATAGATTAATGCTGTAAAATTTTAGTAAGATGCACCATCTGGTTGTA
>NW_015548453.1:1158-1792 GCF_001515605.1 Sinocyclocheilus anshuiensis
GTCAGTGGGTAAGATGCACCATCTGGGTGTAAAATGACCATCTGGCCAAATCTGATTCAAACCCATGTGAAATAAATAATTTAAAAACTAATGTAATAATTTCCTTTTACAAACAGACATATTTATTTTCATACAGTTAACTTTAACAACATAAAACCAACCAAATGAAGTTTAAATTTCAGTATTTATTTGTTTGCATTTCTGAAACAATATGTTGAACACCAAAGTTGCAGTCTTCCTAAAAACAGACTAAACAGAGAGTTTGTTGGTCATTAGTGACTACAGGTGGAAAGATATATCTGATTATAATGTGGTGAAAAGCATCTTCTGGTTCTTATCAGAGAAGGATTCGGTGCACTTGTACACTGCCCCTATCAAATGAACTACAAAATATGTATATATGATAAACTAAACCAGTAATATCACATTAAAATACCAGTTTATAATTCAGAGATTTAACTTAACTACAGTGCCTTATGGTGGGGTAAGTTAAAATGCTGACGCAATTTACCCCACAGCATTTGGCTCACTTTGCCCCATAGCTCCCATTTTGGAAAAAAAATAGCTACACAACATTTGGCTCACTTTGCTGTAGCTAACCAGTTCAGGCTAATATTTAGCTAAATGATTTGCA
>NW_015548454.1:0-160 GCF_001515605.1 Sinocyclocheilus anshuiensis
GCCAGTTTCAGGACGATCTGATGTTGCATTACAAAATAAAACCTCTCCAAAAACTTATATATGACCAGTTTTGTCTGATTTCAATAGCTCTAAAAAGGAAACTCCCTGTTTCCACAGAACAATTTCAATTCAGATTGACAGTCCAGTACCCCAGGGTGTC
>NW_015548454.1:352-813 GCF_001515605.1 Sinocyclocheilus anshuiensis
CACAGAACAATTTCAATTCAGATTGACAGTCCAGTACCCCAAGGTGTCACTCAGCCAGTTTCAGGACGATCCGATGTTGTATTACAAAATAAAAGACCTCCAAAACTCACGTATGACCAGTTTGTCTGAGTTTGAATAGCTCTAAAATTGAAACTCCCTGTTTCCACAGAACAATTTCAATTCATATTGACTGTCCACTACCCCAGGGTCTCATTCAGTCAGTTTCAGGACTGTCTGATGTTGCATTACAAAATAAAAGCCCTCCAAAAACTCATATATGACCAGTTTTGTCTTTCATTTGGATAGCTCTAAAAAGAAAACTCCCCGTTTCCACAGACTAATTTCAATTCGGATTAATAGTCCAGTACGCCAGGGTGTCCCTCCGCCAGTTTCAGGACGATCTGATGTTTCATTAAAAAATAAAAGCCCTACAAAATCTCATATATGACCAGTTTTGTCTT
>NW_015548455.1:0-522 GCF_001515605.1 Sinocyclocheilus anshuiensis
TGCACAGGAAGCTTAGTTTAGTGCTTTTGTGAGTAGTATCACTATCTTACTGCAACTAAGCAAATGAAGATAATGCAAGCCCACATATGCTGAAAAGCTTCTTTTCTCTGTTAGAGAAAGCTGGCTAAAGCAATGTTGAGAGTAAAGCTTGCCCACATGAAAGATGTTTCTAACATATGAAATGAAATGTTAGTTAAGAGTAAATCTTGTCCATATGAAAGATGCTTCTAACATATGAAATTAAATGTTATTTACAATGCAGAAGGACAGATTTTAATATATTTGAAGTTTTATGCTCAAAAAGTTATCTTAGAGCTTCTATGTACAGGAAGCTTAGTTTAGTGATACTATGAACAGTTACACAATATAATTTAAACTAAGCAACTGACGAGAATGCAAGACCACATATTCTGAAAAGCTTTTTTTCTCTGTAAGAGAAAGCTGACTAAAGCAATGTTGAGAGTAAAGCTTGCAAACATGAAAGATCTTTCTAACATATGAAATGAAATGTTATTTACAATG
>NW_015548456.1:0-275 GCF_001515605.1 Sinocyclocheilus anshuiensis
TTTCGTTTTCGGAAGATATTTTGCTTAAAGATTACGAGGTAACTCTGGCTTTAAAGGATTTAACTTTTATTTATTTTTATATTTTTTAATCAATTTCTAAAAAGAAAACGAGTAGACCTAATAGAATGTAGACGGAAGAGAATTATTAAGAAACGATCTAGTATCTGATATAAACTAGGATAATATAACGTAAACGACTCGAATGAAGAGGACGGGTTAAAGCGATATTTTATTAAATCAAGCAAATTCACAGAAATATTGTCCTCTAACATGAC
>NW_015548456.1:497-2626 GCF_001515605.1 Sinocyclocheilus anshuiensis
CTGTTACAGAATTTGTCTTAGTGACATTCAATGGAATATTTTATTAAAAGATAATGCGGAGGACTGTTTGAGTAACGCTCTCGTCTTTGTTACATTTACTGTCAAGATTTCGCAGCTTACACACATCCATCTACCGGAAACCTGTAGCTCTATCATAAATATAAGCTTCATGCCTGACACTTTTGTAACTGACTAAAAACTAATATTTAAGCTAAACAAACATTTACAATTGTGAAAAATTAAGAGAATTAAGAGATGTTAAAAGCTGCTGACCTCATGATTTCTTAAAGCCAGACATGACAACGCTCAGTTACAGTCGTAACTTTTTCCTGGAACAAAACTAAAAGGCGGGCAGCTAAAACACTACGACTGAATAAAACTGCCTGAATCATCGCTTTTGCTTAAAACAACTGATTTATTAAAGTTGTGTTTAGAGACGCGTACAAAGAAAATAGTTTTTCCTCACCATCTTCAACTTTAAGTGTTTTAAATGTACAGAGAAATAGTAAGATTGAGGCCTTGTGTCTCGCGGCAGCTTCGTAGACAGACCAGAAATTAACACATACTATTATTTCAATTAACGTGTTAACAAACAATGGTTCTTTGTGTGATTTCATAATAAAAGCATCTAAATTGTAAACAAACTATTATCTTTTATATTAAAACTTAATAAAAAAATGTTTAGTAACACAGTTGTTTAATACACGAATCAAAACATTGCATTAATGTGTTATCAGTCCTTTTACACATTTTTTGTGTACTATCAATTTTAAGAGTGTATGGTTTATCGTGCATGCAGATTATATTTTAAAGTTGTTAAGCTAAATCAATGAGTTTATTAGTATGCTTTATTCTTTCTATAGACTTATACTTTAGACATGTAGAACATATCCGCGTTTTTTATGTGTAGGCTAGTCAAAATTGGTCAGTCGTGACTCGTATCCAACATGAAGGATCGATGCATAAAAATGCGACCAGAAACATCAAGTAAAATGAACGAAAGACAATAATCAGCAATACGCGTTCACACAGATAACGTTATTTGAATGTTTCATTGATATAACATGACAGTGAGTTGTTAGAAAAGAAAGGTATACTGACATCATTGCGTGATGACTAAAGGAACCGACGAAACGGTTCTTTGAAGCGGTTCATTGACCCAAACTCCCCGAAAGAATCGGTTCGCGAAAATTAATCGGACTTTGCATCGCTAACATCACTAAATTGTAACATCGCAATAGGTACGGACCGTATACTTAACAAATAGTGCGGAGATGTGAGTCTTTTTATATAGGGTATCTGAGCAGGCGTATATTTAGAAGTCCAACGTTTTAGACCGCTGCCATGTATGAGTATTGTGGGGTATTGCCCCCGTTGGCCATGTCTGAAATCTGAGGTTTATGCTGGGATTTGTAGTTCCCTGACCTAGAAGTCTGTAGCGTTTGAATGCGTTATTAGTTACACGTGTTAAATTGAACATCTTTGTAAAAAATAAATAAATTGTTAACATATTTAGACTAAACAATTATATTCAAGAATAATAAGATATAGCTATGATAAAACAGACTTGACATGTATATGTTGTAACGGATCAGCCGTTGTTGTGTTATTTGGTGAAATAGCATTAGGATTTGGTTGTGTGTTCTTGAAATCAAACAATTGTCTTTGTCTTAAGAAAAAGTCGAACTGTCCCATCTGGTATCTGAATATTCAGTCTGTCTTCATCATGAATGAAACCATCATTACCCCATTCTGGAGAATGTGTGTTGTGTTAGACAGGGTGCTTCAGGACCCAAAGGGATATGTTTGTTGTGTTCTCTACCTCTGCATGTCTTCATCTCATTGACCGTAACTAGTATTTAGGATGACCAGTACTGTTAGGCAAGGCGAGGCATGTTTATTTATATAGTACGTTTCATACACAATGGTAATTCAGAGTACTTTACATAAAAGGGGAGTAAAATAATAATAATAAAAAATAATAATCACAACATAGAATTAAAAAACAAACTTTTTAAATAATAAAAAAAAATAATAATCATAACATAGAATTTGAAAAAAAAACATTTTAAATGATTTCAAACTTGATTTAATAATGAATTAAAACAGTTAAGAATAGAAAATGGTTA
>NW_015548457.1:0-541 GCF_001515605.1 Sinocyclocheilus anshuiensis
GAGTTCCTTCATTGATTCCTTGGACTGGTTGCTCCAGGGTGCGTCAGTCGTTTTCCTTTGGATGTTCCGTTGGATTCCCACGAGCCTTTTCCTCTTGAGTTTCCAAATGAGTTGGGCTGATTCCACGATCTGTCCCATTGAGTCTCACGAGGTCTGGATTGGTCCCAAGATTTTTCCCAGTGGCGTTCAGGTGAGTGTTGTCGTCCACGCGGTCCATCCCAGTGGTTGTTCCTCTGTTTAGGTCGGGTACCAGCATGGGAGTCTCGTTCTCTGTTGGACGAGGGTGTGTTCCACTCTTTGTGTGGCGGCTTGGCATGGTCTTGATGTCTTGATGTTCTTTGTGTGAGCAGGCTGCCTGTCCAGGAAACTGCGCACGTCAGGGCTGGCTGTTGTTCGGAGCAAATAGAGTATATCTTTGTCCGTGACATTGAGTCTCATTTCCAGATGGAAATCGACGTCTTGCAGATAAGACCAAGTCACGCAACTGTTGAGCATCCATTGTTCGCAGACATGCGAGAACGCCCAGATGGTGGCTTACTCC
>NW_015548458.1:0-128 GCF_001515605.1 Sinocyclocheilus anshuiensis
TACCTATAAGGCCCTTAATGGGTTAGCTCCTGCGTACCTAACTTGAATTCTACCACTCTACAATCCATCACGCACCCTAAGGTCGCAAAACTCTGGACTTTTGGTAGTACCTAGGATAGCAAAGTCCA
>NW_015548458.1:615-814 GCF_001515605.1 Sinocyclocheilus anshuiensis
CTGCCATATGTACATTAACTGACAGTCACCACTGATAAGCTACTACTAAATATTGTAGAAACCTAATTTGCTGTAAAGTTGCTTTGCTACGATTAGTATCATGAAAAGTGCTATACAAATTAACTTGAATTGAATTGAATAAATAGGCCTAATGTTTGTTTTTAACATAAAACGTTGAATACTGATATTTGAAATAATT
>NW_015548459.1:0-170 GCF_001515605.1 Sinocyclocheilus anshuiensis
AAATCAAAAAGAAAAGGAAGAAGGAAGGTTTTACCTATTTAAGTTATTTTCTCTAACATATATGGCTAAGCAGGTGTCACTTGTGGGTGATGCTGTAATAGACTCATAAACCTAGGGTTAGACTGTTAGCTAAACTAGCAGGGACACACCAAATACCTCGTCAAAAAGAA
>NW_015548459.1:846-949 GCF_001515605.1 Sinocyclocheilus anshuiensis
CACTTTACACGCCTATCTAAAGTTAGGCGGATGCTAACAGCGAGCAGTTGAGGTAAATGGCTTAGCTTAAGAGTTAGCGTTGGTTACACGCAGTTCTTTGTTT
>NW_015548460.1:0-1553 GCF_001515605.1 Sinocyclocheilus anshuiensis
AAATTATATTCCTCAGACTCCTCTAACAATCCTTTCTCAAGTGCACTGACATATTCGTCTTTTGCTCCTTGGATTGGACAACACACAAGACTACATGACAAGCTATCAAAAACTGAAGTTTTCAAAGGTCTCTCTCAAAGTGAAAGGGTGAGCTCTGTATGCCGTGAAAGCCAGGACGTTAATGAAGACCAGATTTTACAAATACTGGACTCTAAATCGGTAAATATTTATACCTGTAGTCTCACAGTATTCATGTAAGCACTCAATGTATCGCTATGAACTTTTTTTCCCATGAACAACACTAACAGATAGTAATTTCTCCACAGCACAAAAGAGAAGACCTGGTGAAGGCATGCAACTGTCTTGGAGTGTCAACAACTGGCTCACAAACAGACCTTATAAACAGGCTGGAGGAACTTCTCCTTTATAAGGAGGTTTACCCCAAAATGTTTGTAAAGCTGAAAAAAGCTGGAGGTACGATATTGTTTTTCAGTGTCAATAATTCTTTTGTGTAGTATAATTTTGTTACTTATCTTGTTTAAGTACCATCATCTATGCAGAAAACCTGTATGTAATTTGTCATTCTTGTCACTTTAACACAGGTGGAGTATTACACATGGGCTGCACCCATGGTGTTGTATATTATACATCACCATTATGGTGGCAGGAATCTGCACGGGACCATGGGGATGCTCTGCTAAGTTTTAAATATCCCCCCACTGTGTGCATCTCTGACATCGCTGGACGTGTTGCCAGGCATGTTAATAATCGTACGCAACAGAGATTTTTCCAGCCAAATGACAGCACTGGCAGCTGCAGGAAAGTTAACGGTAAATCTTGAGTGGTTAAAGAAAATCAGGAGGAAACCAAGACATGCAGAAGAACCCAAAGAAATGGACCAATTCTCATGTCCACACCCTGAGACAGGGACATCAGACCGGTACTCACTGTATGACAGATTTCAGCAAAAAAAACAAAAGCGTCCTGAAGAGAGACTGCGTAGTCTGAAACTGATTCCAGATCTGGCTTGTCTGATTAATTCTTCAGCAGCAGAACAAATAAACAGAGAGCTTTCCTCAAGTCGGTACTCACTGTGTCAAATGAAGGACATCCACTACATGTTCTCACTACGTCTGTTTTTTCACCTGCACAAACTGTGTCAAATGAAGGACATCCACTACATGTTCTCACTACATCTGTTTTTTCACTTGCACAATGAAAGACTGAATAGCTCCTTCATGAAGGAAATGGAAAAACAGAGTACAGCAGAGGCCATACGCATTGGATTAGATGGCAAACTGATATGTGGCCAAACAGGTAAGAACGTGAAGATTAAAAATTACACTGTAACATGAAATTTATTAAAAAGTTTGCCACTTTATTTATTAATGTTATGTTACTATTTCTCAATTAATTACAGGAACACACACAAGAAAAACTGACAACAGTCAACAGCAGTCCAGAAGTCCTCAGGCTCCAGTAAAGGGGGACAGTCTACTGACAGTGCTACTGTGGGTGGCTACCGTTTTTCAGTGGCAATGTTTCCAATTAAT
>NW_015548461.1:0-144 GCF_001515605.1 Sinocyclocheilus anshuiensis
AACACTGGGCCGAAGGCCGAACACGGTTTTTCACATTTTTCCCCCCATGTAGGCCTATTTTGCCTATTTTTTTCACCATTGCATTAATTAAATTGCCAAAATGTGCTTTTTACTGTTTTGTCCTGCTTTTCAAATAAAAAATCA
>NW_015548461.1:1121-2767 GCF_001515605.1 Sinocyclocheilus anshuiensis
GGTGCTTCGTGCTTGTAATGCATTCTGTGTCTTTCTCTGATAGTTTTAAATATTTTCACACTGCCGACATGTTTGCTGCATTAGTGCGTGCCTCTATTTGATCGCGTTAGTCATTATTCGGTACATATTATTCGGCCTTTTCGCTTATTTGGCCGAACACAGAAAGAGTTTTTTTTGCTATTTTCGGCAGAATAATTTCGGTTGCCGAATATTCGGTGCATCCCTACTTAAAACTACATTTCATGACACAATAACAGTAATATTTTGAAAATTATGTGGGTTTTTGGGCAATGACGTTTCACAAGTCCACAAAAACGCATATTTTGAAACGGCTATTGTCTGAGTGAAAATGCAAAATTATAAAATACACTGTTTTATTTTTTTGTTTGCACACTCTGATGTAAATAAGCCCAACACTTATGGACAGCAGAGCGGAACGAGTGAAGGAGAAGCTTTATCCACTTGTAGCACGCAAAAGTGACGATTCTAGTCAACCAATCATCGTTCTGCGGTGAGTTTAGCTCCACCCTTTTGGTACCCTTTTCACAAGTCCACAAGAACAGACAAGAACGCATATTGAGAAATGTCTGTGTGAAAATATAAAATTATAAAATACACAGTTATACTGTATTTTTTTGTGTTTGCGCACTCTGATGTAAATAAGCCCAACACTCATGGACAGCAAAGCGGAATGAGTGAAGGACACTTTATCACCTTGTATCATGCAAAAGTGACTTTCTAGTCAACCAATCAACGTTTTGCAGTGAGTTTAGCTCCACCGTTTTGGTACCCTTTGCTGTACTAGGTACCCCAACGGAAGGGTACCAAAAAAGTGGTACCGTACTGTACTGTACTGAACCATACCGCTCAGTGGAAACGAGCCATACGAGTGTAATGTTTTAACGTGCTGTGAAAGTGAAACAATAATAATCTGGGGCTGTCGCCGATCTTTGACAGCTAAGGGGTTAACATATCATCTAAACGCCGCTCAGCAGATTAAGGTTCGGCTGCGTTTACTCAACTGAAGGGCTGTGTGTCGTCTTCTCTTGAATTGCATCTGGGAGGGCTGAATTACAGTCTTGCGCTACAGCGCCACACTGGTCAAATCGCATTATTGCAGGCTCTCACATTAGGTCATATGAGATCAAACGACTACTCGACAACAAAAATAATTGTCGACAATTTTTTATTGTCGACGTTGTCGATAATGACGACTAATTCTTTCAGCCCTGTCTGCAATACAATTGCGTGTGTAAATTAAGTCAAGTTGGTTGTCTGATTTGTGCGTGCTTGTAGTGGTAAGTCGTTTGAGATCAAATGAAGCAAGGAGAAAATGGAAGTGTGTAGCATAAGGCTTGTCCAAATGAATGTTGAAGTCGCCAAAGACTAAAAGTGGACTGCCATCCTCCAGGAATGAGGACAGCAGCCCATCCAGCTCCTTTAGGAAGGTGGCTAGAATTTGCCCAGGAGGGCGGCAAATTACCACAACCTGGAGTTTTATAGGAGCTGTTACAGTAATCGCATGAGATTCAAATGAGTTATAATTGCATAGGGGAGAGTGGGTTGAGTATTTCCAATTGTTAGAAATGAGCAGACCAGTGCCCCCACCCCGGCCAACCTGACGGGGGGTGTGAGAGAAAGAGAAA
>NW_015548461.1:2870-10943 GCF_001515605.1 Sinocyclocheilus anshuiensis
TAGGAAGGTGGCTAGAATTTGCCCAGGAGGGCGGCAAATTACCACAACCTGGAGTTTTATAGGAGCTGTTACAGTAATTGCATGAGATTATATTTAGTTATAATTGCATAGGGGAGAGTGGGTTGAGTATTTCCAATTGTTAGAAATGAGCAGACCAGTGCCCCCACCCCGGCCAACCTGACGGGGGGTGTGAGAGAAAGAGAAATTGTTAGCTAGAGCAGCTGGGGTTGCTGAGTCTTCTGGACGAATCCAGGTCTCAGTCAAGCCCAAGATGCTGAGTGTGGATTGTAAACAAAAAGAAGAAAAGAAGTCTGCTTTGTTGACAGCTGACTGACAATTCCAGAGACCCACAGAGAAAGAAAGAGGTACAGTAGAGGATGTAGAAATAGGATGCTGTCACGTATCGGCTACTGTGGAGGAACGAGGAGACGAGGAGACACAGGAGTAAACTCAAAACACAGTCTTTAATCTTCTACTTCGAGGAAATACAAAAACGGCAGACACACAGGTAGCACAAGGACGAACAATACCAGACAAAGAACTTAGAGCAAAAAACATTCCTTAAGAATACAACACAATCAGGGGAAGACGAGTCACACCTGGAATCAAATTGGAAACAATCAGGGAGCAGGAACAGGAAAACCAAATAAGGGCATGGAAACACAAGAGGGAAAACAAGGAACACATGGGGAGGAAAACAACAAAATGGGAACACAAGTCTGACATTACTCCCCCCTCCCGGAAGGTGCGTCCCGCGCCATAACAATTCCATAGGGAGGGGGGGGTGGCCGCCCTGGAGGCTGGTGCAGGACTGGGACACGGGGAATACCTCCAGGGCGGATCAGGCAGTCCAGGGTACCATGGTGGCACAGGGAGCTCAGGGGCCACCATGGCGGAGCATACAGTTCAGGAGGCCATGGCGGAACAGGAAGCTCGGGGAGCCATGGCAGATAAGACAGTTCAGGAGGCCATGGCGAAGCAGGGAAGTCAGAAGGCCATGGCCGGACGGCCTCCGTGGCCTTGGCCTCACCACTCGGCCCGGCCACTACGGAGGGCCCATACTACCCCCCCAAAAAAAATCCTTGGGGAGAATATCGTCTTTAGAGGCCCGACTGAGGAACGGCCGGTGGACTTGACTGAGGAACGGCCAGCGGGCTTGATTGTGAAACGGCCGGCGGAGGGGTTCCGGATCGGGATCAGAGGCTCTCCAGACACCGGATGACCGCCTCCTTCCAGTCAAGGTTGGTGGTGTCTGGGAGTTCCGTTGGCAGATGGTATGTGTTCCCGAGCCGGAACAGCGTCACCAGGGTCTCCCCATCCAGGGAGCTGGCGCCTGAGCCACGACGATGAACAAAGCTCGTTCCTCCATGTTAGCAGGTAGAAACGAACAGGAAAACAAAACACTTTTCAAAAAACGAAAAACAAACACGGGGAGAAGGAGCGCCGCTTACTGTCACGGTCGGAACAGGAAAACCAAATAAGGGCATGGAAGCACAAGAGGGAAAACAAGGATCACATGGGGAGGAAAACAACAAAACAGGAACACAAGTCTGACAGATGCAGGTTAGCAAGATTGCATTGCCGTCTGCGAGTGATGTTAGAGCATTGTCAAGACAACCGGAATGTTTTGGAAACGCATGATAGAGGTGGAAAAGGGAAAAGAGAGGACAGGAAAGGAGCATGTAAAGGGAAGATAAAAAGAATACTTAAGTGCGTTCCCGGTTTCGTTGCTCGCTGAAGTCGCGCAGGTAAAGTCGCAGGTCTTTACACTCGTCGGTCTTCACAAGGAGGGCTGAACGCTTCCAGACATCAAATAAATACACAGTCTAAGACACTAAAGTGAAAACAGCTGTGGCCACATTCTAATTAGCACAGCCAATAGCCTATAGCAGAGCAATTGCTCAAATCGAAACTACAGTTCACACTTAAGTGCAGGAAGGGAGCAATGCAAATAACACAGGCTCCTTCTTAGCCGATGACAATTATTATAATTACCAGTAAGTGCAATCAAAAATACAAACTACAGCGAAAATACAAAGTAGAAATAGGTAGAAAACGAAATATTCCTTCCTAACAGCAAGTAATAATTTAAACAACAGATCAACAAACAAGTATTAAGCAAAACACTCATGCTCTGCCGTCCATCTCTTCTGTTGACTAATCGCTTCTCCCTACATTTTTGTATAGGGCCCCATTCATAGCTTATATTTTTTGCCTGAGGCCCCCAATTCACTAAATCCGCCTCGGTTTATAATATAGCACAAGTCTAAAACAGGAATTAATTTGTGGACATTTTTTGTTTGCTTTGGGACCTGCAAATGTGTTTTAGTTTAGTTTAAATTTTTCCCAGTTATGTATTTAATTGAATTTAAATAGCTATAATTTTCAGTTTATTTTTCGTAAACGATAATAACAAAGTGAATAGAATGATAGTGTTTCCTAGATTATTTTAGACGATCGTTCATAAAGATAGCGTTTAACTCCACCACTAATCTGACCGACCCAACAGACAACGGACAATGTGCTTAAAGAGGTGAGAACGTGATGTTTGTCTCTTATCGTAGCCTAAAGCATCGCTACAATACTAATGAATCGTTCATTTCAGTTGAAGTCAGCGCTGGTTCTGAGAGGAATCACTAATGTGTCGCTGAGCTGGTCTCAAAACCCTGAAGAAACAGTGATCCATAATCTGCATGAAAACTGTGAGTCTGTTTTTACAGCCAGCGATCTAACGTGAAGGAGAAACACTGTAAAATCCAGAAACAATGTAAAAGCTCTGTGATTTTAATTTCTAGATGCCTGCTGAAGCAGATCTCTGGGGCTTCTCTGAGGAGTAACAGCCATCATGAGTTTAATTTTCATTATATTACATTCATTATATTCATCTCACAGTCACTGCAAATATGCTGTTTTTATTAACTGATACATAATCATAAAGAAAATGAAAAGGAAAAAAAATGCTCAAGTTTGAAGATTTAGTTTTACTAAATAAATAAATGTCAAAAGAGTCAAAACAGCGCCACATATACTTGCAAAATAATTTAAGTATTGCAAAAGAAAATAGTGTTGCAAACGAAAATGAAAATATTGAGAAACAATACATGTGCTTTTTGCAAACAAAAATAAATAATTGCAAAAGAAAATGAAGTATTGCAAGAAGAAAATAAGTTTTGCAAAATATAAATGAATGAATTGAATGTGTCACGAGATGCTACTGTGAGGAGCACGGAACGAGGAGATGCGGAATTCATTTCAAACAGTCTTTAATAAACTTCCAAAGGAACCAGAAGAACACACGTAGCAATGTAGCCAAAACAATTCCAGACAAAAAAACTCAAAACAGGCTAGAACTAAATAGGGCAGATAACGAGGGGCAGACAGGTGAGGAGGATAACTAATAATAAGATACACCTGGAACAAATCAAACTACATTGGGACAGGAACAGGAAGGACCAAATAAGGAAAACAGGAACTCAACAGGAACATACACGTGACAGAATGATTTTGCAATACATATTTTTCATGGCCATATCTAGTAATTTATTTGCAGCGATGCTTTTATTTTGTGTTTCAGTCAAGTTTGAGCTTGCAATACCGTTTTTCACTTTGCGCTTCACGTTTCTGCGCGTCTCGCTTTCTGGCGCTGTTTTGACATGGGGGTGGAGTCAAGGGACGGGGGCGTGTACAACAGGCCTCCCTGGAAGTGACGTCATCGGCCCGAGATGCAGCTCACTGATCCAGGCACCATCGTTGAGCAGAGGCATGCGGGTGGATCGTTTCCTTTTATTCTCTAGCATTAAAACATGCATGTTTTCGTTTTATTAACTTTATTAACAAATGTATATGTGTATTAGCAGTGATCCCAATCGAGTGAAGGGATTTGTGGAAACTGTGGTTCCTAATTATTGTGATCCAACATTTGCCTCGCATTTCAGGATGAAAAGACAAACATTGCAGGTGAAGGATAATCCACTTCTTACCTCCGAGACTGTGTTATGATCTATATGACCTTATATGGCTTATCATTATTGCTGATCACTGTTGTTGTGCTATGTTATTGTAATATTTACCATTATATAATCAGAGGAGTATAGAAAAGTTTCCTCAATACTCCACAATACAGTAGCAAAATATATAAATATGTTTAGTATTTTTATGTTACATTATTAATCAGTGTCTAGTAGGGATGTGCGGTATACCGGTACTGGAAAAATATCGGTATATATTATATTTCAAATGGTACGATATCATCATTTTGCTCAATTCGGTATTTCATTCGCTGCTGTTCCAAAGTTCACCACTATGTGGCAGTGTTACCCAAACTGACGCGAAACCGGCAAGCATGACAACGGAGAAACGACAATGGATAAAACAGGTGAAACTCACTCTACACGTCCGAAATTAATAAATAAAGAAAGCGGTAGAAGTGAAATATGGCATTACTTTGCCTACAAAAGTGATGAAAAAGGTGAACCAACCGACCTTAATTCACCAGTCTGCAAGCGCTGCTATAAATCATGTGCTGCCATGGGAACATTTGTCACTCGCTCATCCTGATTTGTTCAAGGAGTTAAAAGATCGACAGGTAAATGTGTCTCTTTCAACTGATTTAATTTAGACTTTTATTTTAAAAAGATCAGTAATATTATTTTTAGTATTAGTAATAGTGATGAAGGGCATATTACTGCTAAATATGATCGTGGTTTTGCGCAGCTTGTCAGTAAACTGATCTGTATCAGTATCAGGCCTGATCTGTAGCCCACTAAGGTTCAGACTATCAAGTGAGAGCGTTGACACATTAGTTTTCCTGTCCAAAAATCTGCAGCTAACAAAGGAGCTAGCAAAAAAATAAAGACTTGCATCAATCACAGCATGTCTAAACAATGTTGACATTAATGGGTCTCCTTCTGGATTCCCTTCAGTCTCTTGTTTCCACCTTTTCAGCTGTCTCTGTACATATGTGGTTGGATTTTCTGTGTCCCCCAGCTCTTGTCTCTTTAATGATTTAGGGTCCAGCCTTATCGGGTACTCTGCACGCAGTGCCTGCCACACTGCTGGACGGAATGCATCAAAAACAATTCCATCCATATTATGAGAGTTCACTGCTCTGTCCAGAGTAGTTGTTTGAAGAATTTCATCCATCTTTACCCCTCCTCCTATTTTAGCCAGCAAAGCTTTAATGTCCCTCACAGCCAAAAGTTTGCCCATAGTTTCTTCTTCAAATACTCAAATCTATTTTCCAGCCCCCTCATGAATATCCGGGAGACGAGTGACCAGCCCCTCGAGGTCCTGTGAGGCCCAGGGGACTTACTGTCCCTGCGCACCATTGATTAAAATTGGGAGTTGTGCAGCCAGTGGTCTGAGTGTCCCTTTTTCTCTGCCCTGTTCCCATTTTCCGCTATCAAATAACTCCTCTCCTTCATTCACATCCTCAGTACTGTCAAACAACTTACTTCTCCCTCTTTCCAATCTATTTACCTCTTGTATCTTTTTTCCTGATTCTTTAATTTTCTCTTCTATTTCTTCTAACACTTCCTCAAAGTTTGTTCTATCTTGGTTTGTTTTCATCTTTTCTAAAGCTATGCGTGCCTGTCTATAACAATCCATTTGTAAATAACCTTCACTTTCTTTTCTCTCTTGCCTTTTTGTTTTCACAGCTGGTTCCTTATTTTCTTCCAACTCTACTGGCCCATTCATTTCCAGTTCTCCAGTTACTTCAACTGTTCCCTTGAGAATTGGTAATTCTCCGTCTGGGGGCAAATAGGGGGGTGGCTCAGAAAACAACTTTTTCTGTAAATATCCTTCACTTTCTTTTTTCTGTTGCCTCTGTGTTTTTACAGCTGGTTACTTTTTTTTCTTCCAACTCTACTGGCCCTTCCATTTGCATTTCTCCAGTTACTTCTACTGTTCCCTTGAGGATTGGGAACTCTCCCTCTGTGGGCAAATAGGGGGGCGGCTCAGAAAAGAATCTTTCCTTTTTCTTCGTATTTTTGTCTGCCTCTTTCAGTATAATTCTGGCCTGTTTCATATTTTTTAATATGTCCTCTCCTTCCTTTTTAAACATGGCTATCACTTCTTTCTCTTTTTCCCTTTTTGCTTCTCTTTTTTCTCGTTTCTTACTGTGTGTGGGTGGGTGTTTGGAGTTTACATTCCCTATTTTTAAAAACGGTGCAACAACATGATTCTTTTGTAATATAATGTGTTGGTCTTATATTTACTAGGAATTGAATTTAAATTGAATCTTTGTAAAAATAAGAAAAGTAAAATCATATACACACACCCAACTTATACACGAAACAAGAGTCATCTTAAAATGTAACATACTGTATATATAAGTTTTAACGGCATAGGTATTTTCTACCGTCGGGCATCAGGAGTCTGGTGTGGTGTAGGCCTACGCTATTTCATTTAGCTTGAACTGTGCTTTTTAAGTACAATTAAATATTCTCAGGGTGAAGACCTCACATGTGCTGTTTCATTCAATGTGTTTACAACCCCCAAAAATCAGCGGGTATCCGAAGAATGCGTATCATGGTGACATGAGTTGCATTTGTAACGTCTTTTCTCGTATCTGTAGTTGACTTAAGCCTGACAAGTTGTTGTTTAAACAAACATTTTCAATGAACCGGAACGTTATTTGGGCAAAGGACTAGCTCCTGTTAAAGTAATAATCTCTCTTTTCAAAGATCAGCAGACAAGCGGTTACATATGGTCTGTCTACATATATTTCCGAGTAGATAACCAATAGTATATTGATAGTATATGATATTTATTGCGCTGATAAAGGTCGGTTCAGAAAAATACAACTATATAAGTGTAGAACTAGATCATAGCTACATGCTCGCCCTAGTAATAATCTAAGATATGTACACTTTTTTTGTTATTTGGGCAAAGGACTAGCTCCTGTTAAAGTCATAAATGCACTCTTCAAATACTGTTTGTGTGACCCCCCTCAGGCAAGATGCTCCATCAACATGTGGTCTGTCTACATATATTTTAGAGTAGATAAACAATAGTTTATTTTCAGCAAAGGCTATGTTTCACCCAGATATTTATCACGCTGATAAAGGTCGGTTCAGAAAATTACAACTATATAAGTGTAGAACTAGATCATAGCTACATGCTCGCCCTAGTAATAATCTAAGATATGTACACTTTTTTATTTAAGCTGAAATATGTTTTGAAATAAACTAAGTACAAGTATCCTTTGAAATTATAAACTAAGTTTTGAACAGGTACTGCTGAATAAAGGGTTAGCAGACAGAACCCTGACACCTGACACATTACTGAGTCTGAAACATTCAAGTCATTTCACAATGGTGTGTAACCCTGGGAGGATCTGTGATCTGTGATTAGGGTAAACGTATTAAGCTCACCATAATCTACATTGAGACATTTTTAGTGCACAAGATATTGGTTTCAGTACAAAAAGTTATGTTAAAATAAAATATTAATCTCTCACACAAAAATATTTAATTTTATTTTAAATGACAAAAGCATTTCAATTAAGATATACTGTACATCATTAAATTAAAAAAGTCTGGCTGTGCTTAATGGGTTTAATGGGTAACGCTTTAAGCACACCCCTGTTCCCATTAAGCTCACATCATGTTTTATTCAAAATTCTTGAAATTCTTGCACAACATTTGTAAAGAATAATTGAAAAAAAAAGTTTTATTTGAAGGTACAAAAAAACAAAACAAACAACACTAAAATCAGGCAATAAGGCACTCAATTTGATCAGTTATACATTCATAGTGAAGTGTCATTTAAGCACATTGCAACATCTAGACTAGTCCATGTTCAGCTAAGTAACACAAATTCAAAAATCAAATAAAACAAACCAATAAAACATTTAATTCACAGGAATGAACACAGAAACTAGCCTCATTATGAAGCCTCTTATTAAATGGATGTCAACTTATCTGTAGTCTCTTAATGCTGAATACATTACACAATTTGTGCCCCAATTTTCCACTGATTTACAGTCTGGAGAAGTTCTGTAGCATCTGCGCTATGTTGCTAAAACTATCTTTTGGATCTAACTGTAATTATTTCCCACATCCAAGTTCC
>NW_015548461.1:12795-14157 GCF_001515605.1 Sinocyclocheilus anshuiensis
ATAATCTAAGATATGTACACTTTTTTATTTAAGATGGAATATGTTTTGAAATAAACTAAGTACAAGTATCCTTTAAAATGATAAACTAAGTTTTGAACAGGTACTGCTGAATAAAAATAATAATTTAGGTTACATTTCCATGCAAATAAGTAAAATATTTTAAAACTTTTAAGATTTCATCTAAACAATCTGTTAATTTTTTAAAGATCTTATTTAAGCTTTTACAATCATGCTTTAATAATAAATCAAGACACTCCCTGTGAGAAAAAAAGGGTTAGCAGACAGAAACCTGACACATGTACTGTTACTCCACCCATCTCTGAGTCTGAAACATTCAATTCATTTCACAATGGTTTGTAACCCTGGGAGGATCTGTGAGTTTTGTTTAGGGTAAACGTATTAAGCTCACCAAAATCTACATTGAGACATTTTTAGTGCACAAGATATTGGTTTCAGTACAAAAAGTTATGTTAAAATAAAATATTAATCTCTCACACAAACATTTTTAATTTCATTTTAAATGACAAAAGCATTTCAGTTAAGATATACATCATTAAATGCAAAAAGTCTGGCTGTGCTTAATGGGTACATGTTTGTACGCTTTAAGCACACCCCTGTTCCCATTAAGCTCACATCATGTTTTATTCAAAATTCTTGCTTATTTTAAACAACGTTTTTAAAGAATAATTGAAAAATATATTTTTGAAGGTACAAAGTCAGTCACAAAAAAAAAAACAGAACACTAAAATCAAGCAACAAGGCATTCAATTTAATCAGTTATATATTGATAGCGAAGTGTAATTTAAACACATTGCAGCATCTATACTAGTCCATGTTCAGCTAAGTAACACATATTAAAAAATCAAATAACAAAACAAACCAATAAATCATTTCATTCACGGGGATGAACACAGAAACTAGCCTCATTATGAAGCCTCTTATTAAATAAAGGTCAACTTATCTATAGTCTCTTAAGGCTGGAATACACTACAATATTTTTGCCCCGATTTACAGTCTGGAGAAGTTGATGCTAGTTGCTAAAGGTCAGAGCCAGTCTGCAGATTTGAGTTGACAATCTATAGAAAATCGATTAACGTAACTTAAGTGACAGGCATCAGTTAATATTTAAAGTCTGTTTATGAAGTATTTACATAGACGTTCAATGTAGAAGAGCTTAAAGAGACCACACTGAGCTTAATTGGAGCAGCAACAATTGTTGATACATTTAATGTAATATTTATTAACAATTACATAATTTAGCAAAATAAATAATCTAGGTCATGTATTAAGTTCATACATATTTTATTATGAACAACTATTATTAACAATATCTATGAAATTATACTTTTTCTTATTGATGTC
>NW_015548461.1:19676-21409 GCF_001515605.1 Sinocyclocheilus anshuiensis
ACAGACCAGCAATAAACTGTCAATTTATAATATTATGGATGTAAAAGTACAAGCCAGTAATGCCGGTGAAGTAATATATTAGCGTGGCACACAATCTTATACAGCTAGTCAGCTAACTGTGTTCTGTAGCATCTGCGCTGTGCTGCTAAAACTTTTGGATCTAGCTGTAATTATTTCCCACATCCAAGTTCCAGGTTATAATATGCAAAATTCTAAACATTAATCTCTTAATTTTACAATAAGTAGTGAAACTTACCCAAAATAAAGGCTTAAATATCTAAAAAATGCACATTTAAGGGGGCCCTCTTTTGGTGAAAGTTTTCAGACAGCTTTCAAAATGGAGACTCATATCTCAGTGTGCAATGATCTGATTGACTTGAAATTACAGGAGGTATGTAGTAACAAACACATCAATTGGTTAAGACATCAAGTAGGATAATAATTTTTTCTTTTTATAATCTGATCTCAAAAATGGAAGTGTGCTTAATGGGTATGTGAGCTTAATAGGTACGTTTACCCTATGCGTTTGGCAGATGATTTATTCTAAAAACGATTTACGTTGCTTTCAAGTTCATGCATTCCCTGGGAATCTAACCCATGATGTTTCTACTGCCATGCTCTGCTGTTTGAGGCTACGTTTACACTAGTACGTTTACGTTTTAAAACGCATAGCGTTTGCTACGTTTACGTCATATTTTATTATTTAAAATAGAGATGTTTCTTTTTAGATTGAAATGTTTATGTATATATGTGCTTGTTTATATGACTTATCAGGACACAAATTTGTATACTGACATGTGTATTACACTGATATAACAACGTAAATGTGTTTATGAGGATATTTCTTGAGTCCTCATAATTCAGATCGCTTAAAAACAATATTTTATTAAAAATTGATGTATGCAGAATTTTTGTGTGATGGTAGTTTACAGTGTGCACAGTAAAAGTCATTATGTCTATGGAGTGTCCCCGTAAACCAGATTTATATTATTACTCAAAATGATTGACCTGTGCAAAATTTACACCCATGAACATAACAGCTTTTTACATTATAAATTATATTAAATGATGTTTATGAAAATATAAAAATGCAGAAAGTTTACTGTGATCGGTAGGTTTAGGGGTGATAGAGTATAAAATTCATTAATATAATGTAAATATGAATATAAAAGTTTGTAAATATGATGTAGAAACTGTACAACGTTTTTATATTTTTAGCGATGACTAAAACTACACTGTAAAAAATTATTGTGATTTTAACAGTAAATGACTGTAAAATGCTACAGTAAAAACCTGTTAACTGGTTAACAGTAAGTTTCCATACTATATTCGGTGAATAAATGTAATAACATTTAATGTGATTGCACAGTAAAATACTGTAAAAAAAGAAATTTTTTGGAAGTGAAAAAGAAAAAGTCATTGCATAATTTACAGTGAAAACCCGTAAATTGACACTCCCAGAATTCCCTGGAAGACCCTTCAAATTTGATGTTTTTTTGTTGAAATAACATGTTTCCTCTTAGTCTTATCAGTTGTGTACACTAGGGTTTAATCTTACATCTAATGTTGTTAAATTAATGTTTATTGCATTATTTCAGTATCATGTGTGTAACCATGATGGGGTTTAGTGTTTGTGTAAATGACACTGTGCACCTTCTATATACAGGTGCATCTCAATAAATTAGAATGTCGTGGAAAAGTTCATTTATTTCAGTAATTCAACTCAAATTGTG
>NW_015548461.1:21596-24316 GCF_001515605.1 Sinocyclocheilus anshuiensis
TTTGGTTTATTAACATTACATCAGTTAATGAAATACGGTATTTTATTGTGAATTTAAGTTAAATCTGTAAAACCTAAAATGCTGCTACCATATTTTTTACGGTGAAGTTCTGGCAACCACAGCTGCTGCTATTTTACCGTAAATGTTGCAGTTGTTTTTTACAGTGTAGTGTAAATGAGAAAATTACTTATAAATCACACCAATTATTTATTTTGTAAGCTGTAAAGATTTCTGCAATGGGTTAGTGTTAGGTTGTAAAATGCATAATTATCTGTAGATAAAAAAGAATAGAATTCTGTGTAATGTTCCCATTTAGATAGCTAAGCAAACGTGTGTGTGTGTGTGTGTGAGAGAGAGAGAGGAGAGGAGCTTTTCCAACATAATGTTTTGTTCGAACTCCGT
Source organism: Sinocyclocheilus anshuiensis (assembly GCF_001515605.1). Lineage (NCBI taxonomy): Eukaryota > Metazoa > Chordata > Actinopteri > Cypriniformes > Cyprinidae > Sinocyclocheilus > Sinocyclocheilus anshuiensis. The sequence goes on from NW_015548461.1 coordinate 21,999, forward strand.
AAGAACATCTGTTTAAACAGATCAATATTGTGAAATAAAACATAACCAAATAAAAAACAATTGATGAATAAAGGTTCATTAATATTTAAAATAGATGTGATATTAGCTAAAAGCATTTTAAACCCCGTTTGAGACGTAATTAGATACGATGCTCAAAACTAACTATTGCTCCACATCATGACTGCGTAGACCACTAAGCCATTGTAGACATGAAAGAATACCATGTAAGGGTATTTATATTTTTAAATACCCAATTTCATTATTAGTCATGTTACATATTTTATTTAAATTATTTTATACAACTATCAGATTATATGAGTGGTCACACATATTGTGATATGATCTCACGATCTGTTAAAATTGTTTATTCTGTTTATTGTTCATCAATGCTTGTTTTTATCACAGCTCCCCCATACAGAGAGAGAGAGAGCAAAAATCCCCTGACTTGGAATGCTACCTGATACCACGGACACGTACCACACAGATGCGTCCGCAGATGAGTCCGGATGTGGGAATGGAACATTAAATCTTCAAAAACAGTACTTACAGATCATTTATCTCCTGTCATCCTTGGTCACGTACAAAAACAACATATTTCATCCCCCGGAGCTCAAAGGTGGACGGCTGAATTTCACGCGCGCCGATTTTAGCATATGGAAATTATTATGATGTCAGAGGTCACATATGGATATGATTATGAGGTCAAAAGTTCAAAGTCATTAATCATAATGACGTTTGCTGTCGTGTACTTACTACTAAGAAAACATTTTTATCCATCCCACAAGAATTGTAAGTCCATGTATTTTATTATTATTACTGGTAATATTTTTATATTCATTGTTATGTATTTGATTTATTTTACCTTCATTTCGATCTCTTTACTTAACGTTTAGGGCTGCGTTTCCCAAAAGCATCTTAAGCCTAAATTGATTGTAGAACCATTGTCATCATCTGGCTTAAGATGCGTTTGGGAAACAGCCCTGAAGAGTTTTGTAAATACTGTAAATGCTAATAAAGCTTTGATTATGCTATATGACAGGAATTTTTACAGGAAGTGCAGTTTAGAGGATGAATTTAACAATAAGCCTATAATTAGAGCTCAAAGGTCGACGGCTGAATTTCACGCGCACCGATTTTCGCATATGGAAATTATTATGATGTCAGAGGTCACATATGGATATGATTATGAGGTCAAAAGTTCAAAGTCATTAATCATAATGACGTTTGCTGTCGTGTACTTACTACTAAGAAAACATTTTTATCCATCCCACAAGAATTGTAAGTCCATGTATTTTATTATTATTACTGGTAATATTTTTATATTCATTGTTATGTATTTGATTTATTTTCCCTTCATTTCGATCTCTTTACTTAACGTTTAGGGCTGCGTTTCCCAAAAGCATCTTAAGCCTAAATTGATTGTAGAACCATTGTCATCAACTGACTTACGATGCTTTTGGGAAACGCAGCCCTGAAGAGTTTTGTAAATAATAGCCTATACTGTAAATGCCCGACATGCCAGTAAAGCTTTGATTATGCTATATGACAGGAATTTTTACTGGAAGTGCAGTTTAGAAGATGAATTTAACAATAAGCCTATAATTATAAATACTAGAATTATAAATTAATAATTCGCGTAGTTTCATTTGTAAATGAAAACACCACTCATTTCTCATCACATACGGGCGTAAATGCAATCCTAAAGTCAAAACTTTATTAGCATAATTATCAGGCATTTACAGTTGTAGTGTATGGACCAATCAGACACACCATTTTTCATTAGATTTAATGAATTATTCATTAGATTAACAAATAGTCACAGACCCCTCACCCAATAAACATACTGGGTGCCAGGATGTATGCGAACGACCCCAGGCCCCTGGTTACCATGGCAACCAGGACACCTCAGCCAGACCAGATAAATTTTACGACCTAAAAGTATGTAGAGAGAATCTTCCACATTAACAAATCGTCACAGACCCCTCACCCAATAAACATACTGGGTGCCAGGATGTCTGCGAATGACACCAGGCCCCTGGTCACCATGGCAACCACGACACCTTTGCTAGACCAGATACAATTGACGATCTAATGGTATGTTGAGAGTTCTCCATCTCACTACATTTTCCATAGGAAAGACACATAATGCACAGTAAAAATGGACTCTTCTCTAATTCATTCATAGGAAAACCTTTCTGTGAATGAACACACATCTCCTCAGGACATTGTGTATACCATTACTGTTCTTGTATATTGTCTTTTGAATTGTATACTGTTTTGTGTGTGTGTTATGATAGATCACTAGTTAATATAACCCC
>NW_015548461.1:24479-28251 GCF_001515605.1 Sinocyclocheilus anshuiensis
ATCTAAATATTTATAATTAATTATAACTAGTTATGATTAAATGTTCATATTTCCCCTTTGAGCTGATTCGCTACACAGTATTTGAAAAATATATGGTAGCATATACTAGCATTACACAGAACGTTAATTAGCTAAAACGATACACAAACTCAAAGGGGAAATAAGCATAACAATAAATATAAAAATATTGCCCTAATTATTATAATATTATTATAATATTAATTATTTTGTACAGATAGCCTATATAATAATAATAATAATAATAGCCTAATATACAAATATATTACATAAAAAGACATGATCAACGGGACTGTGGGATGGATAAAAATATTTTAGCAATCTCCAATAATCTCAGGTTGTTGTGCCGTGATCTCTAGTGATGCAGCATCCAACAGCGTCACCTACTCCTGCTCAGATCGGGAGGGACGGTACATAAACGTTTTCTCTCGTGGATACATTATCTTGGATTTCAAGGCCCTCTTGGTTTGTGTTGTGGAAGTATACGAGACAGGTGATCAAACTCCAGCAAACCATTCTTTAGTTCATTTTTTAGATGCTTAGACACTTTTGTAGACAAAAAAAAAATTATAAATTTTAAATATAGTTTTCACTGTATCGTTGTTTTAGTTATAAAAGTCTTTAATTTTCTGTTGAAGTAGGCTAAAACCAGCGATCTAGAGTGAATCTACTCTGTAAAATCCCCCAGTGATGTGGTTAATGATGAGGAACGTATGAAGCTCTGTGATTTTCATTTCCAGATGCCTGCTGAAGCAGATCTCTGGAGCTTCTCTGAGGAGTAACAGCCATGAGTTTCATTTTCATTATATTATATTAATTATAAGGTTACTGCAAGATGCCAGACTAAACATGCTGTTTTTTTTTAACCCTCTGATCCATGAATTATTATGAAGGAAAAGGAAAGGTTTATTTTTAATCAAAAATACAATAAGTAAATAAATATAAAATCCTTAGCTTTTTTCTTCCCAAAATTAAGCATTTTGATGTTACAAAATGTAACATTATTTGGTGTGTATTCATTATATATATTTCTGGCAGTAGTAAGATCTTCACTCTTGTTTTAGCTTAATGTACCACTTGGATCAGGCATTTGTCATTTACATCATAAATAGCAGATGCTGTCATCTCAACTATAACTTTCTATTATATACATGAGTTAAATGTTTAAAGTTTAGTATAGAGAGAAAGAGAGTCTTTTAGTTAAGTCTTTTTAATAGTCAACACAGTAACATTCATATATTCTGTGTTCAGGGTTTAAACAAGGTGACTCAGACAGTCATGGATGGTCACATTTAATTTGTTCTGGATAAATATACAAAGTAAATTCATTCTTGAACATCACACAACACACTGCAGCATCACTTTAACACGAGGCTTTAAGTAGCTTATTGCTTTAATGAAAATTGTATTGTAATAAATTAACTGATACACAATCTGAGTAAAATAAATATACTTATATTGTCAGTAGTTATCGGTGAATGAGAGTAATTTCAATTGTCCTTCAGATAAACTGCTATATTGATGAAATGACCATGTGCTCCTTGATAAAATGAAACAATAATACACATACTGTATGTACACTGATACATTCAGTTAAGTACTTATGCATATTTATACAAAATGTTTCAAACCAATTTTAAGAAGCATGTAGGACAAGATGAATATGAATATGTCAGCAGCCGGGACAATTACTGAAATCAATGAATTATAAAAATAAATAATAAATGAATGTCTGCTTGAAAGATTCAGTCTGTGGTTCCAGATTAACGTTTATCAGCACAAGTCCTGTGAATAAAACATAAATATTGTGATAATCATATTCTCCAGCAGGTTCTAAAGAGTCTGTTGAGCTTCAGTGGAAGTGAGATTTATCACGATTCATTTGATTAACTGCACCCTAATACAGTTATTATAGATTAATGCTCCTACCTTGTTCTTTTTTTCTCCTCGTGTGTTACTTCACGGTAGGGGAGTCTCGTCCAGGACAGTTTAACGTCAGAGACCAGACTCAACCCCAGAGCAGACTGCAGCTAAAACAGCTATTAAAGCAGGTTTCATTTAGTATAACTAGACTGGCCTCGTCATGTGACACACAGCAGCCACAATAGCACTTTATAACTGATATATGCTTATGTTTTATTTATTTTGTCCTTTTTATTCGAAATATTCCCAAATGTGTTCATAACATAAAATATCTCGATTCTCAAATATTTGTAAGTAAATGCATTTTTCATCTTTATAGATTATCTTAGTTGAGCTATAATGGTGTCACGGTTGGTGGTAGTGTGAAGAGCACGGAGCAAGGAACAAGGAGACCAGGAGTACAAAACAAAGGAGTTTAATGATCTTTTTCAGGGAATCACACGTAGCACAAAGAGTTGACAAACAATTCCAGACAAGGGAGGACAGAACGGGCTAGAACTAAATAGGGCAGATGACGAGGGGCAGACAGGTGATGGGGATAACTAATTAATAAATGAATGTCTGCTTGAAAGATTCAGTCTGTGGTTCCAGATTAACGTTTATCAGCACAAGTCCTGTGAATAAAACATAAATATTGTGATAATCATATTCTCCAGCAGGTTCTAAAGAGTCTGTTGAGCTTCAGTGGAAGTGAGATTTATCACGATTCATTTGATTAACTGCACCCTAATACAGTTATTATAGATTAATGCTCCTACCTTGTTGTTTTTTTCTCCTCGTGTGTTACTTCACGGTAGGGGAGTCTGTCCAGGACAGTTTAACGTCAGAGACCAGACTCAACCCCAGAGCAGACTGCAGCTAAAACAGCTATTAAAGCAGGTTTCATTTAGTATAACTAGACTGGCCTCGTCATGTGACACACAGCAGCCACAATAGCACTTTATAACTGATATATGCTTATGTTTTATTTATTTTGTCCTTTTTATTCGAAATATTCCCAAATGTGTTCATAACATAAAATATCTCGATTCTCAAATATTTGTAAGTAAATGCATTTTTCATCTTTATAGATTATCTTAGTTGAGCTATAATGGTGTCACGATTGGTGGTAGTGTGAAGAGCACGGAGCAAGGAACAAGGAGACCAGGAGTACAAAACAAAGGAGTTTAATGATCTTTTTCAGGGAATCACACGTAGCACAAATAGTTGACAAACAATTCCAGACAAGGGAGGACAGAACGGGCTAGAACTAAATAGGGCAGATGAGCCAGGGAGCCATGGCGGAGCAGGGGACTCAGGAGGCCATGGCGGAGCAGGGGACTCAAGAGGCCATGGCGGATCCTTAGCTGGCTCGGCCACGGGTATATGGCCCCCCCCCCCAATTTTCTTGGGAAAATCTAGAAATCCTGGGGGGGTGCTCTGGAGCAGTGGGCACTGGAGCGAGCTGTGGGACTGTAGCCGACACTGGAGCGAGCTCTGGGGCTGGAGCCGACACTGGAGCGAGTTCTGGGACTGGAGCCCTTCCTGGGCAGAATTGGGGATCAGGAGCCCTTCCTGGGCTTAACTGGGGGTCAGGAGCCCTCCCTGGGCTTAACAGGGAATCAGGAGCTCTCCCTGGGCTTAACGGGGAATCAGGAGCCCTCCCTGGGCTTAACGGAGAATCAGGAGCCCTCCCTGGGCTTAATGGAGAATCAGGAGCCCTCCCTGAGCTTAATGGAGAATCAGGAGCCCTCCCTGGGCATAACGAGGGAAACAGGAGCCCTCCCTGGGCTTAACTGGGAAACAGGAGCCCTCCCTGGGCTTAACGGGGAAACAGGAGCCCTCCCTGGGC
>NW_015548461.1:28481-29725 GCF_001515605.1 Sinocyclocheilus anshuiensis
AACTCGGGATCAAGAGCCCTTCCTGGGCTGAACTGGGGATCAGGGTAGCGCTTTCAAGGAGCTTGCACTGGAGTGCGTTTTGGGACTGGAGCAGACACTGGAGCGAGCTCTGGAAGGCGCTTACGAGGAGCAGGCACTGGGGCTGGAACCGACACTGGGACCTCATGAACGCATGGCGGGCTTGCCATATTAATGTTCGTTGGGCTTTCCATATTAACAGCCGGTGAACTAGAGTAGGCCGCGGACGGCGGGCTGGCTCTGGCTTGGGGCAGGACGCTCTCCAGACACCGGAGGATTCCTTCCCTCCAGCTCAGTCCCGTGGTGTCTGGGAGGTCCACGGGGCGATGGTAGTTGGCCCCGAGCCAGAACAGAGAATTAATGGGAGCCCTCCGTGGGCTATACTCGGGAACAGGAGCCCTTCCTGGGCTGAACTGGGGATCAGGGTAGCGCTTTCAAGGAGCTTGCACTGGAGTGCGTTTTGGGACTGGAGCAGACACTGGAGCGAGCTCTGGAAGGCGCTTACGAGGAGCAGGCACTGGGGCTGGAACCGAAACTGGGGCCTCATGAACGTATGGAGGGCTTGCCATATTAATGTTCAATGGGCTTTCCATATTATTGTCCGGCGGGCTTGCTACATTAACGTCTGGCGGGCTTGCCACATTAACGTCCGGCGGGCTTGCCTGAGGAACGGCCGGCAGATGGGTCCCGGATCGGGATCAGAAGCTCTCCAGACACCGGATGACTGCCTCTTTCCAGGTGAGGTTGGTGGTGTCTGGGAGCTCCGCGGGACGATGGTAGGTTATCCCCATCCGGAACAGCGTCAGGAGGGTTTCTCCCTCGAGGGAGCTGATGAGGGCGAGCGGCACGAATGCCTTCGTGTAGAGAATCGGGTCGGGGTTCGCCTGAGCCACGGCGATTAACATCGCTCGTTCCTCCATTTGGACGGGGAGAAACGAACGGGAAAACAAAACAAAAACACTATTCAAAAAATTAAAAACAAACACGGGTAGAAGAGGCGCCGCTTACTGTCACTTTTAGGTCTGGAATTCTGTCACGGTTGGTGGTAGTGTGAAGAGCACAGAGCGAGGAACTAGGAGACCAGGAGTACAAAACAAAGGAGTTTAATTATCTTTTTCAGGGAATCACACGTAGCACAAAGAGTTGACAAACAATTCCAGACAAGGGAGAACAGAACGGGCTAGAACTAAATAGGGCAGATAACGAGGGGCAGACAGGTGATGGGG
>NW_015548461.1:29793-31321 GCF_001515605.1 Sinocyclocheilus anshuiensis
CAAACGCGAGGAAAAGTCGCCGCTCACTTTTTGTGTGGGTCTAGAATTCTGTCACGGGTTGCTACTGTGAGGAGCACGGAGCGAGGAACGAGAAGACCAGGAGTACCAAACAGAGGAGTTTAATTATTTTTTTCAGGGAATCACACGTAGCACAAGGAGTTGACAAACAATTCCAGACAAGGGAGAACAGAATGGGCTAGAACTAAATAGGGCAGATGACGAGGGGCAGACAGGTGAAGAGGATAACTAATAATGAGACACACCTGGAACAAATCAAACTAAATTGGGATAGGAACAGGAAGGACCAAATAAGGAAAACAGGAACACAACGGGAACATACACGTGACAAATGGGCGATGGGCAAAGTAGCCTAATAGTGTAATCTATTAACTACGCATAAAACCCCATCTTTTTACTTAAATAGCAGATATGGGTGTCATGCCATACATTTTTTTTAATACGACTGACTTTGTATTTAATTTGAATTTAATAAAAACATTGTAAGTTAATTATAACACTTTCATTGTACAGAAAGAGAACAAAGAACGTTTACATTAGCCTATCAAAAAACATTATTACTGACTTCAGTAGCCACAGTTCAAGCTCTCAAAAACTCCCATTAAAATCACTGAAGCTGTTTACACTGTGAAATGAATATCTTACTCACATTTGCACGCACATCTGCACTTAGTTGTTTCTGAAGAGAGAGCAGAATTTAGTCGGCGAACACGCGCACTGAACAAAACACTGCGTTTCAGTAATGACTCATCTGATCGCCTCTGATTGGCCATTGCGTTCATAAGCTCAACAGAATCATGTGTGAATGGTTTTAATGCGCAGCGCTGTAAAAACGCGTCTGTCTCTGGCTCTGCGCCAGTCAGCAAACGCAGATTTGAATTTAGCACCTGGTGATGATTTACTTATTTCCATTACTGCCACCCGCCGGACAAACTGCGCATTGAACCCAAAGCTTGTTGACACTGACCCACCCCAGAACCTCCCTGCTGAAAAGTGGAACGGAGTATTTCTCTTTTGATGTTTTATCTTTTAAGATTTTGTCCATTTAAATTCTTTGATCTGTTGCACGTTTTCTTACCTGATCTAGAAATGTGTTGTTTACTGCAGCTGTGTCAAAACAGTTAATTTCATCCTCAGAAAAACTTTTTTCCTATAAACTGCAAAAATGCAAAACATCAACCACAGAAATAAACAAATGTTTGTTTGTTTTTTGATCGATTTTGAATCAATCAATTAATCAATGATTACATTTGTAATAAAAAAAATAATAAAATCAGTGCAGATTCTATGTTGGCCACTTGTGGTACGGCGGTCACGTGAGCGAAATTTTGGCAAAAAATGTCCATCGTCAGACTCAGTACTGTAGCGACATATGAAGCACAGCTCACTCACATACAGTATAAGCAGTGTTGGGCAAGTTACTCTGAAAATGTAATCAATTGACTGATTACTGATTACTCCTTTCAAAAGTAATCATGTTACTGTTCTGATTACTTTATTTCAAAAGTAA
>NW_015548462.1:0-1826 GCF_001515605.1 Sinocyclocheilus anshuiensis
ATCTATGCCGCTTTTTTGATCATTCTTGAAGTGAACTTTTGCCCGTTTGGTTATTAAGGGTGTGTTCACACTTGTCATGTTTGGTTCGATTAAAATTAACCCTAGTGTGATAGCTCTGTTAGTGCGGTTCGTTTGAGTAAGGGTGTATTCACACCTGTCTTGTTTGGTTCGATTGAATCGACCTCAAGTTCGTTTCCCCCCTTGGTGCGGATCTTTTGGGCAGGTGTGAATACAGCAATCGCACTCTGGTGTGGACCAAACAACCGCACCAAGACCCAGCTGAAGAGGTGGTCTCGGTCCAGTTCCAAACGAACTCTGGTACGCTTGAGAATTTCTGTCCAATGAATGGATGACCTTAGCACACGTGTGGTTTTGTTTACAATTTCTGGTTCACTTGCAAAAAGGGTAATGTGAAAGCGAACCACACCAAACAAAAAAAATCAACATTGTATTTGGTCCGGACCAAAGCATGTGAACTAGCGGACTATCCTGGTGTAAATACACCCCAAGTATGAATGCTGCCATCCGAACCCTGATGCGCACCAAACAAGCGGACCGAGACCGCTAAAAAATACCTCTCTTTTTTCAGAGATCTCAGTCTCAGAGATCTCGGTCCGGTTCTAAATGAACCAAAAACAGGAAGTAATGACAAGATGCGACGCTATGCAACATGATTTGGCGACGCGGAATGAGCGGTGTATCCAAAACAAAATGAGCAGAGGGCAAACGTGGAGCAAAGAGGAGGTAAAGTGCCTTTTATGAGGTCTTCGTGAGTTCGCAGGTGGTGAAAATAAGTACACGCAGCAATGAGCACGCTTAGTCCAGTGGCGCTGAGCAGACCGATCGGTAAATGGGTACTTTGATGTCATGGAATGGGTACCATTTGGTCTGTGCAGCGCCGCTTTAAGTCGAACACAGCTTTTGTTTGGGGTGTTCGCTGAGTTCTATTGTGAAATATATGTCATTCAACCAGACTAATTAGGTTGTGAACGTATCACTATGCCTTTAGGTTCGGTATCTTTAGGTTCGCTGTCAAAAATGCCAGTGTGAAAGCTAAGTGGACCAGGACCAAATGTATCGTTTTCTTTTTTGGTCCAGACCAAACGAACCAAGAGAACCGAACTATAAGTGTGAACGCACCCTAAATAACTAATTTAGGCCGCCGCTTGAATTGAAGGCGACGCATCCGGTGTGTGTGATGTCTGCAAGTTGTCCGCTGCTGCGCTTTTTGCCCAGTGTGTGACTGCCATGTTTTGTTATTTTGATTAGATAATCAACAAGTGTTCTAGAATAGAAGCAATTAAAGTGCAAGAGTATACATACAATATCCATATGTATGTAATTTCAATGATATGGCCTTTGTGTAGATATTTAAAGATGGCCATCTAGTTAGAGTGTGTCAATTTAAACATCTACTAATACATTTTAAAATTTTGAAGTTGCTTCTCTTAACATTAGTTAATGAACTAACTTTAATGATCAATATATAATTAGTATTTAATATTAATATTCATTTACAACGTATGATTCAGCACTTTTATTGTTTGTTTTTGTACAGTATCCATTTTAAAAAAATATATCGGTTGATTAATCTATTTCGGCCAGTGTGGTTCAACCTAGCTATTGGTATCGGTAAAATCCACTATCGGTCGACCTCTGCTAGTACTGAGCCTTGTGCAACCCTCTACATTGCGAGTAAATCACTCGCATATGCGACTAAATCTTCACTCTGGGCGACTAAATGATGTATAATATTAGCCAATGGCTAATAAATTCTTAGATTTTACTCGCCAGTGTGTGAGTTGGAGGCTAAGTATAAGTTTAGC
>NW_015548462.1:1926-2135 GCF_001515605.1 Sinocyclocheilus anshuiensis
GCACAGATATATTTTCACTCACAGAACACTCTGACTGAGCGCTTCAGAGTTTCACTCTCCGTCAAGCGATCTGTGCTGAATGGATGTGCAACGCACCTGTATTTAACGTACCGTAAACTCTAGTGCGAAGGCGCACGACTCGCCATTGCTTTGTCTCTCACACACAGAGAGAGAGAGAGAGAGAGAGAGAGAATTGACGCGCTACATGT
>NW_015548463.1:0-137 GCF_001515605.1 Sinocyclocheilus anshuiensis
AACTGGCTGACGATCTGAATGTGTTTTACTGCAGATTTGAAAAGCCCAGTCTCACACCCCCCCAACCGCTCTGATCTGCACTTCACACATTCACCTACCACCCCTGCAACCCCCCTCCCTCCCTCCCCCACCATTCA
>NW_015548463.1:391-516 GCF_001515605.1 Sinocyclocheilus anshuiensis
ACGGTCCCAAAAAAGCCCAAAATCACTGGACTTAACGACTACAGACCTATCGCTCTCACGTCTGTGGTCATGAAGTCAACTGAGAGACTGGTCCTGGCTTACCTGAAGGACATCACTGGACCCTT
>NW_015548464.1:0-271 GCF_001515605.1 Sinocyclocheilus anshuiensis
TCTGTGCGTTTCTCTTTTTAGAGTGAGTTTACTTAAAAAACAGCGCTTTTATCCTCGTTGCTGGAAAATATACTGAACAAAATTATAAACGCAACACTTGTTTTTGCCCCCATTTGTCATGAGCTGAACTCACTGACCAAAGAATGCTGTGGCATTGTGCTGTGTGATAAAACTGCACATTTTAGAGTGGCCTTTTATTAATGTAGCGATTCAGTATTTAAACTGATATTAATAAAAGTCATGGGGCAGCATTGACAAGTTTCTTTTCTCC
>NW_015548465.1:0-4436 GCF_001515605.1 Sinocyclocheilus anshuiensis
CGCAAAGTGAAAACGAAAGTAAACCAAAAGATGTTGTGGCACAACCTTTTCACTGCCACAAATTAATAAGACTAAGTTTGATACTTGCATGCCTCGTCTGTCTGAAAGAGATTCCTGAATGCAATCTTAAAGCCCAAGATCTTCTTTGCTGAAGTTGGTTGATGAAAAAGAACCAGTTTGAGTCAGAGAATCTTTGGTGAATGGAAAAGTCAAGGCCGAAAAGGCCTGGCACAAAGCTTTGGTATCCTGAAGCGTTTTCTCACATCTTCATCTTAGCACCTGACCGAACCACCGACTCTGGGCGGGTCACTGGTGTGAAACCTTTAAGGCCAGAGAAGATTCACGCCTCTCAAGATGGGCTTGTCCAATGAGAAAGGCCGGAATCCCAAGTGGGTGTTTTGAGATCCTGGGGAGTTTTTATGACCCTTTGTGTGAAAGCATGGTAATTTGCATATGGAACTTGAATCGAAATTACTAAAGATTCTCAGGACACTAATATATTGCCTATGTACCAACATATAATATTCAAGGAAAGGTTTTTCTATGAATTGATTAGAGAAAAAGGTCCATTTCTACTGGGCACTGTGTCTCTTCCTAATTCAAAGGCAGTGATTTTCTCTGCTTTGCATTCCATTAGGTCGTAAATGGATCTGGTGTCAGGGTTGCCATGGTAACCAGGGTCCTGGGCCCTGTTCACAGACAACTTGGCCCCAGTATGTTTATTGGGTGAGGGTTTCTGTGAACGTTTGTTAATCTAATGAATAATTGATTTGTTAAATCAATGAAAAATGGTGTGTCTGATTTGATCCAGACGCTACATTTATCTCTATCACTATTATTCATTAACAAATTTCATTTCAGAAGAAATTCCTCTTCTGAATTCCTCATTATTCCTGTCATTATTCTATTAATTACAGAATGCTCTTACTGTCCTGTCCCTATCCAGGTTAAATGTACTATTTTAACCCCTCGACTGATTCTAATTTGAATTCAGTACGACATGATTGTCTCAGCTTCTAACTCAGAGCGTTTAATAGTATGTAACTTTGCTCTATAATTTGTCATTACAGCGTGTGTTATAAAGATCCATTGAGGCGCTTTGGTGGTATTTCTGACTGACCCTGGACTCTGCACTTCTAGCTGCTCACGAGCTTTCTCTATTTAGTATAATGCTTGTTCTCCTAACAGGTTAAAATTACATCTGCAACTCTTTTTTATTTTGTAATGTGATCTCTTCATGTTTTTCTGTTCTGTATTCTGCTCTAGCTGAGTTTCATGTTTCTAGTGTCTAATGGTGTATTAGAGACTGTATGAATGCGTTGGTTGCTGTTACGGTACTAAATCACCTTAGAGTGTCAGTTACTACAAGTGATGTCCAGTGACCAAGAGAGTAATGAAACAGGCAGTTGTATCTCAGTTTTATCAATTTACTCTTTTAGAGGCTGAGTATCAAGAGATCAACTCCATATACTCACATACTCATGATTTAAAGAGATCACATATCCGGCTCGAAGGACCATAAAATGTATTAGAGACTGTATGAATGCGTTGGTTGCTGTTACGGTACTAAATCACACCTTAGAGTCAGTTACTACAAGTGATATCCAGTGACCCAGAGAGTAATGAAACAGGCAGTTGTATCTCAGTTTTATCAATTTACTCTTTTAGATGCTGAGTATCAAGAAATCAACTCCATATACTCACATACTCATGATTTAAAGAGATCACATATGTGCAAATAAAATGTCCAAATAAGGAGCATAGGCCTACACAAATAATAACTGAAAACAAATAGTTACAACAGATTTAGACCTCAAAGATACACAATTTTGCAATTATGCAGGGAGAAACAATGAGTACAACAGTCCTGGTTGATTTTCAGTCGATGGAAATATTCAAATGTATGGTTAACTGTGAACTTGGGCGTTGAGCTTTAGTCTCGGGTCCACTGATGCACAATATCCGATGAGAATAAATGCAAAGGTCCACAAAATGTCTATGAATGTTTGTTACTGCAAACGGATCTTGTTCGTGTGGTGTGTATAATTCTTGAGTGTGGTTCTACAATACACAAATGAAACTAATTAGTAACAGAAAGTACAAAATGTGCAATTAATGCTAACAGCTCAAAGGAAAATTGCTGAGTCACAGACAGCTCCGTAATGGCGATCGTACTTGTCACAATTAGCACAATATTTCACATAATAAACAATCATACTTTAATATAAAACTGAAATATATAACTTAACAGCAGTATATCAATGAAAACCATATGAACAGTATGGTAGCAAACTTCGGAGAGAGATTAGTAACGGGAACGCACCATCAGCCGTCGATCAAGATCACAAATATTCTCCCTACAGTTCACAACGTGAAATCGCTGCAGGATGACATCTTAGTTCGGATTAATTCACGACTTTCATATGCGACAGCTTTCACATAATAAACAATCATACTTTAGTATTAAACAAAATATAACTTAACAGTAGTATATCAACGAAAATCATATGAACAGTTAAAATAACACTCACGGTCTTTAATGACGCACATTCAAAATCCTCGCGAGGCAAACTTCGGCGAGAGATTATTAACGGGAACGCACCATCAGCCGTCGATCAAGATCACAAATATTCTCCCTACAGTTCACAACGTGAAATCGCTGCAGGTTGACATTTTATTCCGAATTATTTCACGACTTTCATATGCGGCCGCGGGACCTCCTGATACCCTCGCACAATCCGTGAATAAACCACGCCTACTCAATGAAAATAAATGACCAATCTGACCGCTGTACAACCCTTTTAATATAAAGAACATGAACTGAACCTGGGCTTTTTTACAAATGGAGTTATCATGAATCTTAATGTCTCTGGTTCATCTCTGTTTTTCTGCACTCTGAGACTCTTCCCCAGTTTTTAGACGTTTGATTTTAAAACTTCTCTTATCCTAATTTTTCCCTGTTTAGTAATCTCATTTGTCTACTTTTTCTAAATTGTATTCTTATTATCATTTGTTTATTATCCTCTAATGTTAACCTTCCTGTACTAAAATCTGTTTAATGTTTAAATCCCTTTTCAAGCTGCACACCACTCTGTAACTAACTGACTTAAACTTTTTGTAAGTTACATTTCTGTTTGGAACAACTTTCTTGTCACACTTTCATCAACATTTTCCATTTTCCTTACCAGGCATATTTGTCTTTAATTAACTTTTAATGTTTAACTTGACTTATTTTCTCTTTCCTGTTTTAACTAATTTTTTATTTTCTTTCTTCGCCATGCGTTATGGTGTTTAATTTCCTACACCTTCTACCTTATTTTATTTATTCTCAGGTTAGGTGAAGTAAGTCAAATCTGTTCTATCTCATAAGCATCTGAGTTCATACTTACAAACCAGGTCACAGAAGACTTCTCCGTGGTCTGTTCTTAGCTATAAATCAATGCCAGGGGAGGCAGACTTGTGTTATAGAAATACAAGGCAGTTTATTATCACAATTAGTAAGTAAGCAGTACAAATATTCTACAACTACTGTATACAAGTATTAAATAAAGTATAAATCTGAAAAGTTCTTTGCTCAACGCAATATCAGCTATGGTTTTTTTCTTCTTCTAACTTGAAAAATCCCTGTAATTATGAAAAATGTCTATATTTAGGAGAAATACAACTTTATCATTAACTATAAATCAGATTTTGTTTAAGGTTATGCTTACAAGTTATGATTCCTGTCAGCAATTCTGGAAAGTTAATTTACTTGATACAGTTTGGTGTTTTATTATTGCAAATAAATAAATAAATAGCCCATCCCAGCAAAAACTTTCCAATATCAGCATCCAAACAACACCAGCACCGACGTAAGTGAACCAGCCTCTGCCAACCCCTCCTCTCACCCAACACAGACACACACAGCACCCCCAAACGAAAACATCTTCACGCGCCCCTGATGCCAGGGGAAGCAGACTTGTGTTATAGAAATACAAGTCAGATTATTTATTACAATTAGTAAGTAAGCAGTACAAATATTCTACAATTACTGTATATAAGTATTAAATAAAGTATAAATCTGAAAAAGTTATTTGCTCAAGGCAATATGTACAAATATTCTACAACTACTGTATATAATATGGAGACAGATCAGCCTCAGAAATAACACGTTTGCAAAACAAAATTCATAAATGCACAGCACAATTTACATTTACAAAATCCGATTCGTAAATTCAAAACAATTCATAAATACACAAGTAAAAGCATGAATAGTTCCCCAAATGCATTTTGGAGGATGTTCCGTTCAGCCAATCGCGGTGAGCTTTTACTCCACCAATCAAAACACTCTTTACTGAACAGACTCCAGAAGCTCAATGCTGCGCTTATACTGTGCATTGTTTCTATGATCAGGTCCTTGATGTAAAGACATTTTAGTGGGTACTCTTTTTTTTTTT
>NW_015548466.1:0-150 GCF_001515605.1 Sinocyclocheilus anshuiensis
AATAACACAGGAATAACACAGTAATAACACAGAAATCACACAGTACTAACAGAAATAACAGGAATAACAGAAATAAAACAGGACATACACAGGAATAATTCAGTAATAATACAGGAATAACACAGTAATAACACAGAAATAACACATTAA
>NW_015548466.1:690-850 GCF_001515605.1 Sinocyclocheilus anshuiensis
GTGAAAATATTACCTATAAAGCCACAGAAGAACTGTTGTGCATCTCCTAATAAAACACAATAGGTGTTGGACTTGAAGCAGCAGTGCATAGACTGTTCTGTGTGTGACATCAAAATACCACGAGAGCGATTAGACAGCATTTAAAAAAAAATTGTTTTGA
>NW_015548467.1:0-537 GCF_001515605.1 Sinocyclocheilus anshuiensis
ACACAGTCTGGTTTTATGAAAAATCGACATATTTCCAATAACATTAGCCTCATTTTTGATTTACTAGATTATTCTGATCTGGTTAGTAATGATGCCCTTATTCTTTTTTTTTTTTTTTTTTTAAAGCATTCACATTTTTACTTTTCACATTTATATTGTCTGTCTCTCTCACCGTAGTCCTCAGCGCTGACCGGGTGGAGCAGATGACCAAGACCTACAATGACATTGACGTGGTCACACACCTCCTGGCTGAAGTGAGTGATTGGTCAGCAAACTGTGAGAAAATGCTTTGTCTAGTTTTCGTTAGTAACAGCTCTTGATTGGTTGTCTGTTTGCATTACGGTGTCGTCCCGCAGAGGGACCGCGACCTGGAATTGGCCGCTCGGATCGGTCAGTCTCTCCTGCAGAGGAACCACGTGCTGCAGGAGCGAAACGAATCTCTGGAGGAGCAGAATCATAAGTCAATTGGCCGATGATACATGCATTTTTTTTAAGAATCAGTGTCAAGTAAATTTGATAATTCAAAGTCTAAATAAT
>NW_015548468.1:0-261 GCF_001515605.1 Sinocyclocheilus anshuiensis
TGATTACGTCAGTACTTTCACAATAGCCAATGCGCGACCGCAAAAAAGCGACTGTATGGCTCCGTTGGATAGTGGAGACGGAGGAAACTGCTTCTTGACGTTTTGTAGTAACACGACTGTCTGTATTAGGGCTGCACGATTAATCACATGCGATATTTAACGCGCATCTTGTCAGAAAGCCGGTTCAGTAATCAGTGGTAAATCTCCATCACCTGCGTGCTTTCACAATGAGCAGCATTAACTACACAGAGCCGTTGTTCA
>NW_015548468.1:380-525 GCF_001515605.1 Sinocyclocheilus anshuiensis
ACACCTGTGCAATAATCATGCTGTCTAATCAGCATCTTGATATGCCACACCTGTGAGGTGGATGGATTATCTCGGCCAAAACTCCTGTAGTGTGAGCCCGGGTTTAGACAGATTTGTGAACAATATTTGAGAGAAATAGGCCTTT
>NW_015548469.1:0-981 GCF_001515605.1 Sinocyclocheilus anshuiensis
TTCGGCAGAAGGCGGAATCGAACTCGGGTCCGTCGCATCAAAAAAAAACGTTTTGTGCTCTACCATCTGCGCCACTGAAGCTGACAGTTAGTCAACGCCTTTTTGCAGTGTTGTGTAACACTAACACACATTGGTAGGCGGAGTTAGTGTAAGTAGCCTCTGCCAAAATGAAAACAAAATAATGATTAAAAATAGCCTACAGGAGCGTTTTATTTTCATGAGAGGGCAATCGAATGTGCCCATTCTCTTTTGGGCTCTGTACCTTGTCGTCTATCCACCATAAACATTCATAAAGGGTTGCACTCGTCATTAAATTATGCACATATCCAAAAAGGAATTCATTATTATGCACATATCCAAAAAAGGAATTCATGATATCTTAAATAACAATTTTTACTAGTGAAAATGTAATTTTAACATGTAAGAATTAAGTTACAGATATCAAGAAGTATGTGTATTACTAGTTGTAATTTCATTTTTGATATGATAAACGTATTTCTGCGAGTGATGACGTCATTTTTGATATCAAGAATTCGTGTTGGTACTAGTGGAAATGTAATTCCTGATATCAAGAATTAAATTGTTGATATCAACCATTTAATTCTTGATATCAACGTCATTTTTGATATCAAGAATTCGTGTTGGTACTAGTGGAAATGTAATTCCTGATATCAAGAATTAAATGGTTGATATCAGCCATTTAATTCTTGATATCAACAATTCATATGTTTAAATGTTAAAAGGGCGACAAAACTATTACAGATATCAAAAATGCATTTCTTACTAGTTACAATTCTAAATGCACATAATCAGCTTTGTATTTCTTACTAGTAGAAATATCATTTTTGATATCAACAATTACATTTTTACTAGTAAAAATGTGAATTCTTGATATCAAGAATTCATTGTCACTAGTTGAAATGTTAATTCTTGATATCAACAATTTAATTGTCACTAGTGACAATGTTCATTTCTGATATC
>NW_015548469.1:1602-1747 GCF_001515605.1 Sinocyclocheilus anshuiensis
TAATTCCTGATATCAAGAATTAACATTTTAACTAGTGAAAATTGAATTGTTGATATCAAGAATTCATATCCTCATATAAAAGTCAAAACGGCTTGCCATAAATATACCTTTCTCACAGACATCACTGGAAAGTTTGTAGTTTGGT
>NW_015548470.1:0-1363 GCF_001515605.1 Sinocyclocheilus anshuiensis
ATTCAGGAACGAAACACCGTCATTGCTCAGAGACGCAAAACTGTGGTATGTTGGCTGTGTTTGGAATGATTTTTGTTGTCGAAAGAGCAAAAACAGGCAATATCGTGTCTAAAACGCAAGTCTCTCGATTAACTTTAACTTAATTAACTTGTTTATTGAACTGTTCTAAAAAAAATCTATATGTAATTATGCAGATTTTTGGAGGAAAAAACGGCACTCTTCTTGTGATATTGATTACTATATGAAATATAAATATATACATTTTCTGCCCCTATATCTTCAATTTTGTAGTCATTCTAAATGCATTTCAACAGACTGAATTAGAGCCCTGCACGGGCCTGAAATTTAGGCCCTGGCCCGAGACCCTCAGGCCCTAGCCCGGCCCGTGTCCGACAGCTTATAAGAATTACCGGCCCGAGCCCGTCCTTTTTTCCCCCTTCTCCCAAAACAGCTTATACTGCTGTTTCAGCTATTAAAATAGTTGACGACTCCCCTAAAATAAAATCTATAGATATAAAACAGTTCAAACATATAACAATGTTTAAACGTTAAACCTAGATAAATGTGCACTATATCCAATAGTTTGTGCGGAGACGCTTTGCAGGACATGGAGGTGCCAGCACGATCAATTGCATTTTTTTCAGTGGATACGGGGTCATTTTTGCTCATAAAGGTAAGAGTAATACATTATTCGTAGCTGTAAAGGGTCTACTTTTATTTGTGTGCACTCACAATATCAACAAAACGTTGTGCTTTTATAAAATAAATAGGAAAACAGGGGATGCGCATTCTGCCATCTCGGTTTCGAACAGGAGTGCTGAATGATGAACTGAAACTCAGCGAATTGCCTCACAGACATGATATATATATATATATATATATAGAAAGAGAGAGAGAGAGAGCGAGAGAGAGAGAGAGAGAAAATATTAATATGAAGAAGAAAAAACAAAAAAATAAATACAAGATGGAGTGCTATTAACACGGCGAAAGGCGAAAAAGCAAGCGAGCTCTGAGTCTGTCTTGCATTGGGGTTTTCGATCCGCGGCATAAGTCCGTCCCACGGCGCGATCTTCCCATCGACTTCTTGCAAGGTGGAGCGTGCATACATTAACATGAGGCTTCAATTTATCATGTGGAGAAATATCTTTGCGAAGATTTGGTTGATACTTCTATAAAGTTTCTTAATGCAAGTATTGTACATACTTCCCACTTTTTCATTCAGAACCCCTGTTCGGCAATTATCACACGCTTTCATTCAACACTAAACTTCTCATATTAATAGCTTTATCTGCTAAAAGGGGTTAACAAAACATTGATTAAAGTTGCAAGGTTACATTTTGACACCTCAAGCATATATATAAGA
>NW_015548470.1:2385-2546 GCF_001515605.1 Sinocyclocheilus anshuiensis
AGTTCCAGAATCACAACATATCCTACAATAGTAGAAAGGCAAAGCGCTGTGTCAGCGGCAGACCAAGACAGAATGATTGGCGCGCCAGCGGGCGGAAGGCAAGCGATAGCTTCTAGAGCTGTATCAACAGGAGTCAAATCACTAAGTTGCGTTCCTTCCTC
>NW_015548471.1:0-900 GCF_001515605.1 Sinocyclocheilus anshuiensis
ACAGTTACACGCAACCGAGCTTGGCTGTCGTCAAAAAGGATTTACTAAACAACTTTTGATTTATCCTCTCTCAGAGATGTGGATTCGGATGGCAATTAAATTGCCACACAGCCATGGTGTTTGTCAAAAAAAAACGTAGATAATTGGGACAGGAATTTTTATGTGGATGGTGGGAGAAACGCACTGAGATTCAGGGTTCGGACAGCAATAAAATTACAGACTAGCCCTGCTAATGTTTAAAATACAACACATACCCATTAGAAACTATTACCATCTGAATAGGGCTAAAGAATAAATTCTAAAAACCTTGTTTCCGCCCAATCTTGAACCGGGGAACTTTTGCATGTACGGCGAACAAACACAAACATGGATATAAACATAAATACATAAACATAAATAGGGCTGCCTGATAAATTGTGATTAACGCTAAATCTCGCGTAAATAGTGTCTAGTCTGACGCTGATATCGCAACGGCTGCGATTATTTTTTTAATGCGCAGCTAGTCCGTGAAGCACAGCTCTTTGATCAGTAGGAAGTGCTGCTCCGTCTGAAATTCACTATGAGTTTGAGTCGTTTATAATGTGGTTTTGTAAAAGCAACACTTGTCAAACATAAACCATGACTACTACTAGGCCTTGTAAGAGGACTCGCCATCTGTCCAAAACAACCTAGCAATAAGAGACACATGGTCTCCACACCTCTAGCATTTCTTCTGTAGACGTTTTGCCCCAAAGAACCAAATCTAAAAATCTTGTTTCCACCAGGTCTCAAACCAGGGACATTTAGCATGTTAGGCAAACTTGATAACCACTATACTTCGGAAACAACTGCTGACACCCCTGTCACTGCCGAGGTGTCTGTGGGGGAACTGCAGGGGGTTTGTGAGTTCCTGAAACGAAA
>NW_015548472.1:0-471 GCF_001515605.1 Sinocyclocheilus anshuiensis
AAGCGAATAGGAGACCTGCAGGCGCTCTCAATTAGCCCTGCCTGTATGGAATTCGGACCTAACGACTCTAAAGTCGTCCTGAAACCGAGGCACGGTTACGTACCTAAAGTGCTCTCCACTCCGTTCAGAGCACAGGTCATTACGCTCTCCGCGCTTCCTCCAACTGAGGAGGACAGAGAGCTATCTCTGCTCTGCCCCGTCAGGGCGTTGAGAATCTATGTTGAGCGTTCCGCTCCCTATAGGCGATCGGAACAACTCTTGTCAGCTTCGGTAACCGCACCAAGGGGTTTCCGGTTACGAAGCAAAGACTCTCTAGATGGATAGTAGACGCCATCTCGCTAGCATACTCTTCCTTGGGCCTCCAATGCCCTATTGGAGTACGGGCCCACTCGACTAGAGGCATCGCCTCGTCTGGCATCGCCTCGCCGTGGGCATGGTCCAGTGGTGTGTCCATTGCGGATATTTGTGAGG
>NW_015548473.1:0-5539 GCF_001515605.1 Sinocyclocheilus anshuiensis
ATCTCATCATCATCCAGTCTGTCTGGAATGACATGAAGAAACAGACAAATACTAAGACAGACTAAACGTTGATTTAATTTAGTTAACAGAAGTTAATTGCTAAATAAAATCTATTTGTGAAATTATCTTTACAACATTTGCACACACAAGTGCCTAAATCTGTACAGTACTGTAGCTTTGTAGGTAGTTTTCTTGAAGCGTCTTGGAGATGTTACAATACACAAATACTCAAAAACTGTATTCTCCTGCTTGTTCATAGAGTAGATAATTAAGATGATGCAACACAGTTCTTGATTTTTTTGCACTTTACTTAATCCTAGTTATTTCTTCTTTTTAAAAGAATTCTAAACAAGGAAAGGTTCTGTTGAAAAAGCTTAATGTAATTCTGTGATTTAAATGTACATAAAATATTTTACGAATAAAAACAGATGAATTCATTAAAAGGCATTTTGTGAAAGTTCATTATGGGACATTATAATATTTTTGATATTTTATCCCAAGCCCCTGTTAATTTCTGATCTCTTTTCATATGCGTTTACATAAATTAAGTTATAAGGACCATGATGACAACAAAAGGTGTGTATGAGCAGATTTATTTGTTAGTGTCTGATACTCACGGTAGATTTCCAGCACCACAGTGGCCTCCTGTGTATGTCCCTGTGCGTCGTTGGCCTGGCACCGGTAGATGCCAGCATCTTCTATTTTGGCATTATAGAGGGTGAGTCTGGAACGAACACCTTCATTGTGCAGGGCCACCCGCTGAGACGGGGCCATCCGCTCCCCCTGCGGGTTATACCAGTCCAGACTCACAGGCTCCCCAATCACTACAAACACACACACACACACACACACACACACACACACATACAATATGGTCATACAATGGTCATACAATACAGAAAAAAGTTTAGAGAACAACTTGACAATATTTTTTTTATAAAACACAGTTTTTTTTTAGAAATATGTTCTAATCTAAAGGGAAACAAATGCTTTTATGGACACGTTTCACTGCCATTCCATTTGGTGCCGCTGGTGGTGCAGAACTTCCCCTTTAAGGATATCTTTTAAGCCTCTGGTAGTGGCTCTCTTTGTCTCCCAAACACACACTGTGATAAACAAAACCCGTGATGTGCTTTGCCTTGCAGAGAGCAGCTGGCCGAACCCACACTTGGTACCAAGGTGCTTGGCGCTGTAAATCCTGCTCTGCTGGAAGGTCATAAAAAACATCAGCATGGTGCAGCACTTCTCCGCTCGAAGCATCAATCAGCCACACAACAGCGGTCTTCGGCTGCACTACGGGGGAGCGTGAGACTGTGGCTCCAGGTAGACGGGCAGGCCTGAGGATGCAACCGGCCCCGTGATGCAGCTCTGCCAAGGGAGAAACGCTGAGAGCGGGCAGGGGGTTATCAGTGAAGGAGCAGAGGCTGATCCGAGGGACGAGAGGGGTTCAAGGAGAGGACAAGATGGCATAATCTTAGACGCTGGACCCTGAAGGGGTTAGGATGAGATGTTAGGGGTTGAAGGGCTCAGGGACAAAGCTTAGCGCACTTCAATGGTCACGAAAACAAACTTCGTTGGATCTCCTATTTCACATTCATTTGTCTTCACTTGTGAATGGAGTTTAGTTACGTTTGGGAAGTGAAAGAGTTATGGTATGGCATAATGGTTAAAGATCTGGGCTAGCAGCCAAAAGACTGTAGGTTCAAGCTGTGCAAAGGGAGGGGGATCCATGAGCTATCAACACTATGCCCTTGAGCAAGACACTTGATCCACTTATCCCAGTAATAAGAGGACTGTCAGTCACTCTTAGGGTTGCATGAAATTGTAATAAAAAAAAAACTGACTTTGTAATATTTTGTTTTTCTGCAATATAAATTGTGATATAAAAATACAGGAATTTTCCCCAAATGACTTAACCCTTAAATGCATAATTGTTTTCTGCCTCATATTCACGATCTCAGCCATATTCTCAAAACTATCATTTTCAATGACTTCATATTCAATATTTTGATCACTGGCAGCTTATTCACCACATCCAGCATCAAATGACAGTGACATTTATATTTCATTGCGTATAGTAATTGCTCTGCAGTAAAGCCATTCAAACCAGTTCAATTTTTGCTGATGATATTCGTTTGTTTTATGCCTGGGGTAATTATGAGTGAAAGGTCACGTCATCATTGTGTATCAAACAGTGCCACCTTGAGGAAAAAAGATACATTGCACAAATTGATCAGATATGTAAATATAGTTGCCAGGAAAAAATACTTACACATTTACATACCTCGGGTCTCTAGCGACCCTATACACTTTTTTACAAAAAATGAATCAGAAAACTGGCATTCTTTTATATTTCACTATTTTTTTCTTATATTGTTTATGATGAATAGATTTAGGAATACTAAGAAAGTTGATGTCTAACTTTAAAAAATGAAGGAGGGAGAGGGTAGAGAATGATGTCCCGGGTCGCTAAAGACCCGAAGATACATTGCACAAATTGATCAGATATGTAAATATAGTTGCCAGGAAAAAATACTTACACATTTACATACCTCGGGTCTCTAGCGACCCTATACACTTTTTTACAAAAAATGAATCAGAAAACTGGCATTCTTTTATATTTCACTATTTTTTTCTTATATTGTTTATGATGAATAGATTTAGGAATACTAAGAAAGTTGATGTCTAACTTTAAAAAATGAAGGAGGGAGAGGGTAGAGAATGATGTCCCAGGTCGCTAAAGACCCAAGGTATGCATTTAAGGGTTAAAAAGCTATATTTGGGAAGAATGAATAATTCTAGAATAACTGACCCTTCGCAAAGGCTTGAGTTTTAAATCTAACATTTCTACTTTTTTTGACTCAATATAACTAAAATAACATGATTGCTATTATGATTATTACAAAAATAATAAAACATTAAGAACAAATTATACCATTGCACAGTAAAAAAACACTCACAAGTGACACACATGTAAATGAACACAGTGCTGCACTTTACTCTGAAACGGCAGGTTATATATTTAATTAAATCAAAGTCTTTGTGATATGACTAATGCATTAAGCCATTTCTCTGTAGGTAAAATAATCTGCTAAATCACCACTTTCTAGCAAAAACATGACTAGACTTTAGGCTGATCCACAATGACCTATTTCAAAAATCAGAGACAGAGTGTATACTGTGACCTGGTTATGTTTTCTAGTTCAGTATGCACTAAACAAAATAGGCTGGTATTATATATAATAGACTGAATTAAAGTGTAGGACAAGTCTTCTACAGTTATCCACCATTATGTGCTGTATTCACTCTTCTGGAGCAAATAACTTCCAAAACAACTAGCACCCAAATTAATCTGTCCTACTGAAGCCTAAAATAGAACTTTATAAATACATCAAACCAATACAGTTTCTCTCACACTCCCCTGCACATCCCAAAGCTATTTTTGAAGGTGAGCATGCTGGTTTGCCTCAGCTAGTTGACCTGAAGGTCTGCAGAGCATGTGTGCACCCTCCATATCACCAGATACATACCAGGTGTGCTAATCACCCGCAATCTGGCGGCCATCCAGCAGGGGTCAGCATGCATCACCCTGTTTAAAGCATGCTGTCAGGAAGTGCCTGGAGCTCAGTAGCAGAGCCCTGCAGCCTGACTACAACAGCTCAGCCATGTGGAAAACAAAAACAACATCTAGCTTCACAACAAAACCTGCCCAACATAATCTACCCCTGTGCACATGGATCTCCATACACGTTTCCTCCAGTACACTGTCCAAGCACAAACTTGCCTGCAGTGTGCCACCAGGTGTGCTAATCACCCGCAATCTGGCGGCCATCCAGCAGGGGTCAGCATGCATCACCCTGTTTAAAGCACGCTGTCAGGAAGTGCCTGGAGCTCAGTAGCAGAGCCCTGCAGCCTGACTACAACAGCTCAGCCATGTGGAAAACAAAAACAACATCTAGCTTCACAACAAAACCTGCCCAACATAATCTACCCCTGTGCACATGGATCTCCATACACGTTTCCTCCAGTACACTGTCCAAGCACAAACTTGCCTGCGGTTTACAGACAACACTTGACTGCTTTAGAATGATAAGGACCTTTGAGCAAGGGAATTTTAGATGCTTACACAAAGCTGGTGATCTAGAGGAGAAGGTTTCAAACTTTTTAATGGCAAGGACCCCCAAACATGACAATCCCATATATATTTTCACTGTGTGAGAAAAATATAAATTGTGTGTGTAGATTACCTTTCAAACGTTTGGGGATTTTTTTAATGTCTTTGAAATGTCTCTTATGCTCAACAAGGCTCATAAAAATACAGTAAAAACAGTAATATTGTGAGATGCTATTGCAATTTAAAATAACCATGTTCTAATTTAATTTATTTTAAAAGATATTTCTGTGATGGCAAAGCTGAATTTTCAGCAGTCTTCAGTGTCACATTATCATTTAGAAATCATTGTAAATTGTGGATTTGGTGCAAACATTTCTTATTATCTATGTTGAAAACAGTTGTGCTGCTTTTTGTTTTAAATATATATTTTTTCAGGATTCTTAGATGAATTAGGGGTTTGAAACAGAAATCTTTTTTTAACATTATACAGTGGGTATAGAAAAGATCCCTCCCCCTTTAAAATAATCACATTTTGTTGCTTTGCAACCTGAAATGAAGATGGGCACAGTTTTTGTTTTATCCAGCTGTATTTACTCAGTGCAACTTATATGCAACAAGGTATACCTTCGCATACCTTGTCAGTGTCGTGCGCTTGCTTAGCCCTTTGTTGTGATAAACAGTAAAGTGTGTTCCAGCACTAGCAAAAGACAGTGTAAAGAAATAATCTTTGAGAGAAGCAGTCAATCAGCGGAAGTTAAAAGCAGATAGTAAGTGTATTTATTTCTTGTCTCATTAGTGTTTAGCGCAGTTGTCGTTGCTAGGAAACGCTTGTTTTGTTTACTGTGTTGAGATGTGCTGAAGTTGCGTTTGGTCTCGTACTTTATCGCATACCTTGTCAGTGTCGTGCGCTTGCTCAGTCCTTTGATGTGATAATCAGTAAAGAGTGTTCAGCTGAATTCAATTTTCGTTTTGTGAAACGGGTATAAAAAAGCTTAGAATACCACGGCAGCCCTCTTGTGAAGCCCTCCTTGTGTGAAGACCGAAGAGTGTAAAGACCATCGACTCTACCGTGCGACTCCACCGGGCAGGGACACCGGCAAGGGACATAAGTATCTCTTTTGATTCATTCTCTTTTCTACTACTTGTTTCACTTTGGTTTTCAGTTTTTATAACCAATTCTTACTATGTGTTTCCAGATCCCTACTATCACTACCACTGGCAACCCACACATCACACACTGTAGGCAGCACAATCCTAACAACCTGCGCTCTTTGCCTATGTCTGCTAATACACTACTTTCTTTTTCTATTGGTCTCTGGAATTGCCAGTCTGCAGTAAACAAAGCAGATTTCATTACATCTATTGCTAATCATTTAAGACTAAACCTCATGGCCCTGACAGAGACCTGGATCAAACCAGAGGACA
>NW_015548473.1:5750-8662 GCF_001515605.1 Sinocyclocheilus anshuiensis
TGAATCCTTAGTTTCTAATGTCTCTGTTCATGAAATCCAGTGTCGGCACCACAAGTGCATGGGCCTAAATTCTGACCTACTTTGCAAAAAAAAAAAAAAAAAAAAAAACTGTCTTTGCAAGCGGGAGAGATGAGAGGGTAGAGGGAGACTTCTATAAGCCCCCTCCCAATCCCTTCAATCAGGCTAGCCAGGTACAAAAAAAGTGAGGAAAAGAAAGGGACACAAGACAGACAAAGATTTGATCTGTCTTTCCTTTTCCTTTTTATATATATATATATATATATATATATATATATACAGACTGTTCTTGCATTGCATTTCAATTGCGGGGAGAAATCCACTAAGAATGAACTGCCCCCAAAGGTGGCATCATTTATTTGTATGCATAGTCCAAGTGGTTTTAGCATGCATTCAACCAATTTAAAGACCTGTGTGGAACATGAACTCTAGCAGAATTTCCAAGCTCCTTTTTTCCACACAATGAAAGTGAATGGTGACCACCAGTGCAGTGCAGAAATGGCAATAACTGTATATTAATCTGTATCTGTTGCAATAAAATTATCTGTGAATTAGCATAGAACCAGATGTGGGTCAAAACTAAACGAAGTACCTTTTAAAAATTTAATTTTTAGTGTCCATATAGCAAATATGGCTTGGATAATTAAGAAAATAATTAAGTAAATTAATAAAATTAAAATATATACTGTACAAACTGTATTTTCTATCCCCTTACCCTAACCCTACCCCTCACACAAAACTTTCTGCTATGTTAGATGGTCAAAAAAGATAATTATAATGGGTCCTCCTAATGGGGACCAACAACAACAACAAAAAAGTCCCTACAAGGACAAAAATGACTGGTATTTCTATACTTTACTATACTTGTGGGAACATTTGGTCCCCATAATCTAGGGAATATCAGGACAACACACACATACAAGTTCAAAAAGGCTAAACAAATTATTATGTATTATTAATTATTTATCATAATAAATTATCAAAATATGACTAATAACAATACCAATCAATAATTTTTTTCATTATTATTAGTCATGCTTCCATCTTTATTAACCTATTTTAACTTAATTTAATTTCACACTCACAAACATTAAGGATTAATTATAAGATTCATGAGTAATAATTAATAAAATAATAATAATAATAATAACAACAATAATAATAATAATTAAATTATAATCTGATTTATAAATGAACATGTCATTGATACTGGATTCAGAGACTGACCATTGCATTGGACTTATTATTCATGTCTTTCCAAATAAGGGATTTCACATTTTGCTTCCCTAGTGACCAGGGGTGTTACTCGTCCACTTTTATTGTTTTGTACCTTAAGCAGCTTGAGCATAGAATAAGTGTTGTGTGCATTATAAATATGTTCATGTGAGTTTGGGACGACACGAGGGTGAGTTATTGTGGTGATTTGTTTCTTTAAAACTGCTCAGTGCCAGATACAATCACCATGTTCTTCTACTCACAGAGCCAATCATATGGACAGGACAGTGGGATGTCCGTGTTTTCTCGTTAAATGTGGTCTGTGAATTTGTGGCTTGGGTAGAAGTGAGGGCAGCGGACTGCATATGAATGAGAAAACGAATGCATGCAGTAGCTGGAGCATGAATGTGTGAAAAAGCAGACAAACTTCTTGAGCCGGAGGTTTTTCTGTTCATCCGAGAATGACCAACTCGAGTTCTGTTTTATGTTTTTCGCACATCGGCATGAAAGAGTCAAGAGCAAACTGAGCACGCATACACACTTGCGAACGCACAAAGACACACTGATGGAGCTCACGGGGGAAGCACTGGCATCTGGCGTAATGATTAATTACAGCACAGTGGGGCTGGAGCTAGTCATCTGGATGGAGACAAGTCTGAGGGTGTGTGAGCTGCTGCCCGTAGAAACCAGAATATAATTACTCCCCAAGACTACTTTGAAAAAAAAAAAAAAAAAGTCTTCCCATTTATGTTTTTTTTCCACGTATCGTACTGTTATTACAAACAATATTACATGTTTGATGTCATGAGCTAATGAATGAAATAACACTCAATATTGTGTAGAAATGATTTGAAGATGCTATTACACTGTACACTTTGAGTCGAGTACTTTACCACCTGCAATCAAAGCATCTGTATCTCACATTCACTAAACATTGGTGAGGGAGGATGTTAGGCAAACTGCCTGTGCTATGCTTAAGCAGACTCGCACTCCTGGAACTCATTTCCATGTGTTTGATTTCTCCTAAAGCAAAATTCACCTCCAGAAATTTCAGTCAAAGAAAATTTATAATTCATGAATATAAACACTGATCTTGTAAATTTTGCACACACATGTTTAACAGATAGACAAGTATACGAATGAGCCCCTAAAAACAAACTTGCCTATAAATGGCAAAGATAGATTATTTGTATTTTCTGTTATTTTTGATTGAAGTTAGTTTGGAATAAAGTTATTTGGGATCAGGATTTTTTTCTTGGTAAAAAAAAAAGAATATTTATTTATTTTTTAAAATTAATACCTTTATTCAGCAAGGATAAAAGACTTTCACAATTGTTACATTGTTATTGTTGTTGTTACATTGTTACAATAACATGTAAAAATGTTATTGTAAATTTAGGTAAATGTTGGCATAACAACAATAAATTACATAAACACATGAATGTAAAAAAATTACACCATATTAGTTTTTTTTACTGTTTTTTTTTAATCAAATAAAATCAGCCTTAAATGGTGAGCATTAAAAACTTCATTCAAACACACAAAAAAAATCTTACTGACCCCAAACTTTTGTACAATGATAGTGCACATAAAAAAAAACAATGATAATAATAATAATAATAATAATTCATTAACAATACAATGACTATATATACAGTACATATATATATATATATATA
>NW_015548473.1:9181-9510 GCF_001515605.1 Sinocyclocheilus anshuiensis
TATATAATAATAAAATAATATAATATATATATATATAGTTAATAAATTATATAGAATTTATGAACAATTATATGTATTCTTTTTAACAATTAATAATAACATATATATTCTCTCTTTGGTCATTTGGCATACTCTCACCTGCCTGTTCTATCTTGTGCTGAGATCTCCTAGTTTGAGTTCTGATAGCATGTGAGGTTATCTTTGACAACTTCCCTCGCGGCCAGAACTTGAACTAAATGTAATTAAAGCAATTAATTACTTCACACTCACACGAGAGTCGCTTCTCTGATTAAACCTAACTGTCTGTCAGCCAAATAATCTAATTACAC
>NW_015548473.1:10022-10131 GCF_001515605.1 Sinocyclocheilus anshuiensis
AATGATAGTGCACATAAAAAAAAACAATGATAATAATAATAATAATAATAATTCATTAACAATACAATGACTATATATACAGTACATATATATATATATATATATATAT
>NW_015548473.1:10737-28916 GCF_001515605.1 Sinocyclocheilus anshuiensis
GCATACTCTCACCTGCCTGTTCTATCTTGTGCTGAGATCTCCTAGTTTGAGTTCTGATAGCATGTGAGGTTATCTTTGACAACTTCCCTCGCGGCCAGAACTTGAACTAAATGTAATTAAAGCAATTAATTACTTCACACTCACACGAGAGTCGCTTCTCTGATTAAACCTAACTGTCTGTCAGCCAAATAATCTAATTAAACTGATACGAATCACCAGTCATTGGAGCAAAAATAGAGAACACCAGTTTATTCACCAATTTACGAGCTGAGATAATGAAAAGAGAAACAAAAGACACTATTGACAAACCAGACCACCAATAGGGTAGATCCACACTTTTTGGCATTAAGCACATCTATTTCAAGCTGTGGAACACAACAAGCGTGTTGTGATTGTAGAGCGCAGCTCTGTGAAATGGAAGACGGAAGAGTGCGGGAGCTGTAGAGATGAGGTGCCAAAGCAATTAGATGTGCAAATGGAGAGAGCCAGCCACAAATGTGCAGCCTGTGCCAAAATAAGTAATGCCCCAAAATATCAATTTACATGCCAAAAAATAAAAAAATTAAAATGACTGAGACGCAAGAGCAACAAACTTCTAATGATAACTAAAAGCCGGAAAGTGCATGGGTCCACCTAATAATATTTGCTCACATGGGACCCCAGACCAATAAAAACAGTCTGAAATCAGTGGTCACCTGAGGTGCAGACATAACTCTCTGCTTTACTGTAATTTTGTGGTGTGTTTGTCGTTCTGAACAAAATGCTTGTGTAGAAAAAGCGAGTTAGCGCTAATTAAGCAGGCAGCAGTGCAAAGCCCCCAGGCTGAGCAACTACACATCAGTCATTTAACAGTCCACTCCACTATGGAGTGCTATTCTTCCTCACTGTTACTGAGATAATCTTTAGAATGGATCTTTAAAATGGGTTTCTCTTAATGAATCGGTCAAACTGAACCACAAATAAGACCAGAACCTGACCTGAACCTGATTGGCTAATGTACCACAAGATAGACCCACAGGGTCGGTGCCAGAGCGCACAAAGTGAGGGGGCAGGCACAATTTTTTGGGGGGGGGCTGCTTTGAAAAAAAAAATGTTTCTGAAAGTAATTTTCAGATGCAACGGGGGAAAAAACGGGATAAACACAAACATGAAACTTGTAAATAAAATAATCTGATTTGGTCATACAGTAAAGGCATAATTCGAAACTGCAAAGTGCAAATTGTTACCAGTTTGAAAATTCAAGAATAATAGCAAAGTTAATAAGAATTCTTTCTAAATGCAGCACCGTTCTTATTTCGCTCTGCATAACCTGAACGAAAAAAAAATTTTTTTTTGCTAAGAACGAACCGAAATGAAAACATTTCACTTTTAATCTGTGTATTTAACAGCCTGGGAAACCTTCCCAGGGCAGTACCTTGCCTCACCGACTAAAATCAGGGTGCCCACTACGGAGACGGCACCAGAGGTGAGGGGGCACAGTGGCCGAGGTGGCCGGGCCGGGCCCCCTCAGCCCCCCCCGTGGCGCCGACGCTGTAGACCCAACACCCTTCTTAGTGATTACCATGAGCTATGATGTTGAAGATGGAGGGGACCTTAAAAAAATACATTGAAAATAAATGGAAAAAATACAGCTAATTTTGAACAGCTGTAAATGAAGAAAGATGCTTTTGCCCCTAGAATGGTGTAGAATTGGCAGGTAGTAACATGGGAAAAGCCCGAATAAAGTGCATTCATACTTGAAGAGAGGTTGGTGCTCGCATCAGATCTAGATATGTTAGGATCACAAGGAAGGCAATTCAAAGACTATTTTTCACAACTTACAATACACAGTGTCTTGTAATCTTGTAATGTCATCTGTATGGTTCTATTGATGGAGTAATCCTGTGTTTGCGTCTCTCTAGTATTTCCTCTCCTACTACTACAAGCGTGTATCAGTGGGTGGGGCTAAAGAGGCAGTGCTGTAGAAGCAGGCGTTGATCTTCTTCTGCGGAGGCGGTGCTTAGCCACCCTATTACGTCATAAAGTGGCACATTCCAAAATGAGTCGTTTTATGAGCTTGGTTTCAATAAAAGCTGTTTTTAAACCAACGAGAAAGTATTGCAACTTACAGGATGTTTTTATAGTACATTGAACTGTTACGTGTAAAGATCAAGGGAAATGTGATTTCTCAGTTCATGACCCCATTAACGCTCACCAAACGGAAAAAAAAACCATACATTTACTTGTAAACTGACAGCAACATTGACTCACAAGTGTAGATAGAAATATATGTGGCTTAAAAAATTGTCTTTCTTCACTGCAGGCCTCCCTATTTAAGTAGTTCCACTCCTAAGTAACCTCTCCTTCCACAGTCTGGACCTGTCCACCTCGTCTGAAGGAACTACTGGATGGTATTGGGCATTTGCACAGCTCTTCCTCCCCTGAGATAAGACCGAATTCTACCACAGTACTAAATTAAGTGCTAGAGAGAGGATGGCTACATTGCTCCCTCTCTCCCCTGTTTCTTTCTGTGCATTCCCTTGCACCCGAAATGTCAAAGTAAATGACTACTGAGAGATCTCGCTCTGTCCCCTCTGCCTGCTTACATCTCTCTCAGAGGAAATAGAAATGACCAAGGTGTAAGATACTGATAACCGAGACACTATGCGTTACACATGGAACAGAGCAAAGTTAGTGGTTTAACAGACTAGATGCAGTTAGAACCTTTGGGATCCGTTCAAATCTAGTCCTTCGGAGCAAACTGAACCCAAAAAATTGTCTAGGGACGAGCATTTTCCCAAAAGTGCTATCTAATTATATTTAAAACCAGCTCTGAAAGTCACCAAAATAGATTTGAGCGGCAAAGGAAAGGGTCAAGCTCTTGCGAAACTCTCATAAATAGAGGCAAAGGAGAATTGAGCACGAACAACTTCTCTTCGACAAACCTGCTGGGGTTTGTAGGTTAAGATTTCATTGTGCAGAAATTGAATCAGACTCTCCGTCTAGTCCGTGAGAATTTATTAGCATGGCGGAATTGACTTGACACTGGCTGACCTGCTTAAATAAGGAAGATGTGAATGAGTTGAATTCAACTCTTCAGGCTGACAAAGTGGCCAGTGCGCTTGGCGTTCGGAGAGGGACAAGTCTAATCTGCTTTAACTCAGTGGCTGTATGCTTGAATGCAGGACGGAAGCTCAAACTGAAGCCAATCAAGTTCTGAATGCATGTAAAATCCTTCTCTTATGCAGAATGACCTGAACCCACAAAGAAGATACTGACCATCCACAATGCAGATAGCTGTGACCAAATGTGCTTATTCAGATCAGATGACCTACCATTAACTTTATATCGGTTTTCTTTTATTTTATTTAATTCGTCGCACGTGTTGACAGTTTTGCCAGGCATCATTTTACAAATGTTCTGCATTTAATGTGTTTACAATCTAGAGAGATTGCAGAGAGATGTCAGGCTATGTTTACTTTCCTTCTGTATTGAATTCAGATTCAAATTAGATTATATGTGAAATACAGAGAGGGACAGGTTGGAAATATTAATTGTTTTCTTTCTCTCCATTGTCTGGGTCCTGCTGTGCTAATTAAATGAAGACATCACTTCTTTATGTGTGATGAGAGTTGCCTTTCTTTGTGTGATATTAATCTGACAGAAGGGCAAACATAAGCAGAGAAAAGGGAGAAAAAAAACAACTCAGAATGATTTAAAGAGACCATTCCCAAAGGATCCCTTCTGACTGGACTGAAGTCTTTTACCAAGGTCTCTGTTAACTAGAGCCCGACCTTACAGTTTGTGTGGCACATTTCAGTGTGAACTATTTTGTGAACTTGTCACAATGTGATGCTGGCTTTGCAAAAAGGCTGTTTTTTCTTAAAAGATGGAGAAGTGAACTATATTTCAGCATGTAAGGAAGAACTGTCAGTTATTTCACTTGTGAAAAGGTTAGTCAGTCGTAAAAGGTCATTTTAGCTCAATTTAGTTGGTAATTCACAGAATTCTTAAAGGTGCAGTAGCAAAATCAAAGGGAGAATGGAAAATAATCATGTAAGACTTGAACATAAGGGATAAAAAAAATAAGTGTTGTGCTGGTAAGTTCATATATTACGTGCTGAAAACCTCACCTTCACGACATTCCAAACTCATATGACTTTCTTCTTTTCAACATAAAAGGATACATTTAACAAAAATGTCCAAACTTCTATTTTCCAAGAAATCTCATTTGGCCTTGGCAATCACTGTTGCCTTGGCAACCAACTAAAAGAAAATTACTAAAACTAAAAATGAAATAAAAATAAAGTTAAATAGAAATAGAAATTATATATATATATAGATAACAACATATATTTTATAACAAATAAAAATGACCAAAATAATAAAACAAACAAAAATTAAAAACTGAAAATATAAAAATAAAAGCAAATTCTAAATATTTGGTAACACTTTACAATAATGTTCCATTTGTTAACATTGAACTAACAATGAAAAATAATTCTGAAGCATTTATTAATCTTAATGTCAATTTCAACATTTACTAATACATTATTAGAATACAAAGTTGCATCTATTAACGTTATTTAATGGTCCTGAGCTGACATGAACTAACATTAACCAATTAATAAATACTGTGACTAATATATTGCTCTGTGTTAGTTCATTTTGGTTAATGCATTAACTAACATTAACTAATGGGACCTTATTGTAAAGTGTAACCAAAATATGAATAAATACTACATAAATAGTATATAAATGATACTAAAATAACACTGCATGGGTTTGGACAGAATATAAAGGTAAGTACATGATGACAGTGTTTTCATTTTTGGGTGTGCCCTGTTTCCTTATTTTAGAGTTGAAGACAGATTGACTTAAGCTCCTCTGTAGACACACTGTTGATGTCTCACACAGTCTTCAATACTGTCAATCAATCTGTGCCAGGAGGACTGTGCTATTTGTCAGCCCCAAACAAACAGTGAGGAATGCTCACCACGCTTGTGTAGCACTGACACAAATAAATATATTTCTCTCTTCACTCTTCAATCTTCTTTCTCACACCCCACTGGCGGTCTATCGCTTCAGCCCTCCTCAAAAAAGAAACCTGTCACGCCGATACATTCCTTTATACCCTTCAACTCGCTTCCATGTCCGTACAGCAAAAGACCCCTCAAGTCGTCCTTCTGCGATCTGCCTATAGTGGCTAAATGATAAACATCCAAATGCACGAGTGTTTTCCTCTTTGTAACAGTAATTGAACAGTTTGTAGCACATCAGAAAGGAAGGGATGTAAACACAGTGTGGCAGTGTGTTGGCACTCCCAACAGATCCAGTGCTATGTCACATACTCCCCCGTGCTGGGACACTGTCAGTAAATATTAATAAGCCACTACATCAAC
This sequence comes from Sinocyclocheilus anshuiensis, assembly GCF_001515605.1. NCBI lineage: Eukaryota > Metazoa > Chordata > Actinopteri > Cypriniformes > Cyprinidae > Sinocyclocheilus > Sinocyclocheilus anshuiensis. Next base: position 16,119 of record NW_015548473.1, read on the forward strand.
CGAGGGCGGTCCCCTGTCACCAGATTAGCATAATCAGTGCAGTTAAAATGGCCGCCCTACTCCGAGCAGGATAATGACGCTGATTGAGCGTGCCCTCACACAGGCTGTGATATATGGCAAAGTCACCGGATCCTGCGCCGTCGCCGTGTGATTTGTGGAGCAGGGACTTGCAGGGGATGAGGGAAGCCTCTCTGGGATTGAGTGGTGTGCCAATCATCCTGGACACTGATTGGATGGAACGCAGACTGGCCCTGTGGTGCAGGCTCAGGTTATGTGAAATGTTTGTTTTTATCTACACTGATTGCCAGTTTGATTTCGGTATGAGCGGTCAGCCAATCAGAGGGGTGTATAACTCAAATCCCTGGAAAAGGCTAAGGAAGGGTCATCAAAAGAGATGAGATCATCATCATGGAGAGGATTGATACAGTTTAAGTACGGAAAACCTGATTATTGTGTTTATTCCTGTGTCAGTTAAGACTTTAATGAAATTTGAAAGTTCACAGCTGATTTTTCCACTTACCGAATGCTTTAAGCATGCAAAATCATTTCAGACACTAAATACATGACCAACAGAATATGATGTCATACTCTACGGCTTTTGCTCTGTAATAAATGATGAATAATAAATACAATGCGGTTCAAAAGTTTAGGGTGAGAATTCTTTTTTTTTTTAAGAATTCTGAAAGAAATGAATACTTCAGCCAGTACATTTTCAGCCAGGATGCACTGTTCTTTTGAACTTTATATTCATCAAAGAATCCTGGAGAAAAAAAAGTATCATGGCTTCAACAAGCAGAACAACCCTTTTCAAACTTGATAATAGTAATAATATGAAGGTAAAATGACGTTAAAAAGATTTGCATACGCAGGGTAATATTTGTGGAAGTGTACATAAGACTGTAAGCGTAAATTAAATTTGCATGCGCAAGAGAAGCTTTGTAAAGGTGTAAATCGCGTTTCAAGAGCAAGAAAAAAATATTTGCAGCATTTTACTGTTACCCGTAAGTGTAATTCATGTATTGTGAAACTGCAGCTTCATGCTAACGCAAAATAAATATGATCTGCATGCTTCTGACTTCCATTTTTCCGCACTTACACTTTTGGCACGTTTTTTTCGCCAAAAGTCAGTCAAAAGCACTGCAAGACTGTGAACAGTGATTTGCAAGCAAAAACAACAGTTTAAAGAACTGCAATCTTTTTGACGTCATTCTACCTTCATACAATAAATGTTTCTTGAGCAGCCAATCAGCATATTAAGAATGACTTCTAAAGGATCATGTGACCCTGAAGACTGAAGTAACGGCTGCTGAAAATTCAGTTTTGCCATCACAGGAATACATTTTAAAATACTAATTAAAATAGAAAACAGTTCATTTACATTGTAATAACATTTCACAATATTACTGTTTTTACTTTATTTTCCAGATCAAAAAATGCAGCCTTGGTGAACATAGGAGACTTCTTATGAGAAAACAACAACAACTTTTGAACGGTAGTGTATATAAAAAAATGTAGCATTAAAATTTTATTTAGATTAGGTTATTACTCATTCTATTAATGACTAGATATTTATTCATTCTAATCTGCTTGACACAGCAACATTGGCTCAACCAATGGTGTGAATTTGAGGCAGGGCAATCTGTTCATCCAAAGAGTGATATATGGAAGGAGTATTCTAAAACCCTGTGTGAAAACGTCTGGTAGTGCAGAAATGACATACTTCACTTTTAAAGAGGCATTCGGAGAAAAAGCTATACACAACGAAAAAGCAACTGGACAGAAAAAGTTGAGCAGAGCTGCACTTTATGCAACAAAGAAGCACAACTATGTAGCAACTGCCAGCTGGAGTGCAGATAGTGATCCACTCCCTGATACAATTAGTATGACCTCAAGAAGTAATGAAAAGAAAACAAGAAAACTATGTTATATTTGATTTTCTAACCAGTACTTGCAGAAGTTCCACTACGCAGCATACAGACCTTCTCAGGCCCATTTAGATGCAGCATATAATAGAAGAAACTCTCGTATTAGTCTGAAGCAGCAGGTGGGTGTTAAGATCTGATTACAGCATTCACACGCAGGGCCTCTTATTGGAAAATAGGTCAAATGGTGAGAGAAGAATTTACTGTTTGCTTTTCTTGTATTTGCAGCAAGATTAGGCAACATCATGAGACTAGTCTCAAAACAGATGATAATTTGGAGAAAATATTAGTCAGAATGACTCTCCAGACAGACAGATAGAAATAAATGGATCACTAAACACAGATGGACTCAGAGGGATCACTAAACTATTAGTGTGTAAAACAAAATAATAATTATTAAATAAAACATTAATTTTATTTTTATGTTAATTTTTCATAGCAACATCAACCAAATTGCACATTCGCATTAATCACCATTACATTTAATAAGTTATCTAGCATACAAAATACCTTAAATATTATTCTCAACCCAAAGCACAAGAACAACTGTGAGTAATGGTGTGGTGCTATTATATTTGCTAGCTAAGGCTGATATTAGATATTTTGACTTGATCTTCAACCCTAAAATAATTTGAATGCAACAACACTGTCACAAAATATGTCATGGGTTATTCATATTTTTCCAGTAGGATAATGTGATTTTCAGTAAATGTGACACAAAGAGTCTTACTAAGAGAATTTACTCATTAACTACTCAGATAGATTGATTAATAAATAATAGAGATTGATGGATGGATGGAAAGATAGAACAACAGATGATGGATAGAATGATGGATGGATGATTGATAGATTGAATGATAGATCAATTGACAGATAAACAGAACGCTGGATGGATGGATAGACAGAAAGGCACAGAGAAATATACATTTCTTAAAGGACCTCCTTATGAATTTTAGAGGACATCCCAGAGCTCATCTCAGGAGAGCTGTATCAACATCTGAGTGTGATATGAAATAGAAGATACACTGTTATCTTAGAGGCATAATTACCCTCTGTGAGCAGCTCGCAACAGGAGTGACCCGGGCCATATGGAAAACACAAACTCATCTTCGACACTTTATTGACTCTGTTGTGGGGGCTGCATCCCTTTCCATAAAGGAAGGTGTTTGCTTGAGTGCAATATTTCCAGCTGAAAACACCTGCCCAGCAACAGCACACTCGCCAGTCAGTGATATGTCCACAGCTTATTATAGAGCAGTGAGATATTGTGGTATTTATAGTTGATGTCGCTTCCTTCTTTTCAGCGCTGTTTTCTGAGCTGTGAGTTAACTAGGCAGAAAATAGGAAAGACCAAACAAACAAAGCACAGTGTGCCGCCAATCAAACCGCATGATCAAACAGGATCCGTATAAGTCTGCATCTTTGCGAGAAATGCAGGGATTTGGTGTCCCAGAAAATCGTAATGACGTAGCGAGGTTGTCAAGAGACTACACTCAACAGCTGCCGCTTTTGTTGTGATCCAACAAATCTGAGAAGCATATGAATATTCAATTACATCATTCTTAATACAAGACACAATTAAGTGGAGTTAGATTTGCATGATGTGCTGAAATGGTTGAGAAAACAAGCAGTTATCAGTATAAAATCACGTAGTGGAACCAAATTAAAGCAGAGACAGGTATTTCAGGGACAATATTACCATATAATAATGATGAAACCTCACCAAATATGGCACAGTTTTACTGAATAACATGATAAGCCAAAATTTAAGAGTTGTAATCTATTTTAACTTACATTAGATGTATATTAGTAACAAAAGTAGATATTTGTTTAGTTTATGACCAAGTGTAATCAGGCTAAGTTTGTGGACTGAATAAATTATGTCACACAAAATCCAGCATTTCATGACAAAGCAGTTACTTTTTAAAATATTTCTCACACAAAGACAAAAGCCATTAGCATTTTGTCAGCAAAAATGTAAAGTTCTAAACCTAAAACTGAGTTTGTACACTACATATTTTTCAATAAATACTATGTTACACAACATGTCCACAAAATGCTACGTCTACAAAATTAGTCCCAAAAAAAGAAGGATAAAACTTAAATGTTACAAGATAATCAGTGAAAACCATTCAAAAATAGGGTTTAACAATGCCTGTGGGCCCATATCAATCCCAATGGAATTATAGCAAGATCAAACATAAAATAATCAAATGCAAAGGAAAGAATCGGATTAAAATTAAAATACAATATGCTGAACATCAAAAATGAACAAAACATCAATGAAGCTTAGACTTGATTTACAACATGATCATTTTACTTTGTTTTACTATACTGCATTTAATATTCTTCTAGAACAAGTTCAAAGAGAAATTATAAGCCATAAGAAATGAGATCACATATAAGAGAATAGAAGCAAACAATATAAAGATAGTAACACTGAAGAGCAGAAATAAAGGAACTAATCAAAGCGCACACATACAGCAAAGAATGAAAAATGAGATAAGAAAACTTTATATATATATATATTATATTTGAGGGCTCCAATGAATGCGAATGCCCATCAGGTTATATATACTGTATCTGCCTTACATACTGTTGGAAAAGAGGTAAGACAACTAAAATCTGTGTTTACCATGTAAATTGTCAATCGGGACTTGGTTAAACCACACAGGAAAACACACAATGAGGTCAAAAGTACAATAATAGAGCATGGCAAAATGGAGCAATGGGTAAGACAAATGTTCTTATGTTATTGCATCAATACACCCGTCACCTCTCAAACGACACTCTGTTGAAGACTCGCTAGATGCTATTATTGTCACACCTGCCTAAGTGTCACTTATTGAGCTAAAGAACTACTTGACAAAGTAATATGCCATACTGTTCCTCTCCTCCATGTAGGACACGTGATGTTAAGCCATCAGTGTAACAGAATGTCTATTTAACCCCATATGTTACCCCCGTGTGGCGCTGAATAACTGAAGAGTCTCACCACCTTAAATAGACTTTGAAGCTGTAAATGGATGCTTGGCTTGCAAGTTGCGTGTGCGGTTTTGGGCCAGTGTTCAGGACAAATGGTCAATCCATCAGGCTAATAGAGAGAGAGGAGAGTGAAGGAGAGCGGTTTGCGGGTCTCTGACGGTGCTCTGGAACGCTGATACACAGCAGTGTGTGACGCACAAGGCCACATTCATCCATCTTCCCTCCACACGGGGTGAGAAAAAAAGGAGCATTCTACATAATTTTCTGTCATGAGGTTTCAGAGTACCAGTATGCAGGCACTAAATTAAAGTGATGTATACAGTAACAAAACCGAAACCACAAGTTAACACGTACAGTACATAATCAAGTGACAGAAGTCCTACAGCTGAAACTATAATGTAATCTAAGGCCACTACATCATTAATATCAGCAATCAACATCACCAGTCAATTTTCCAGAAACACTTATTACATGTCTTCTGCCCCCCGGTGGATTATCCATGCCCTGTCCACCACCATATCCATGTCTTTTTGCTTGGAAATCGTTGCCAATTATGATACAAAAGTGACTTTTATGTTGTTACTGATATTTCAAAAATAATACTTTTATTTAGGCAACTTATGCTTACTTAATATTTCAAAACTTATTATTTTACAGATATTGAGGGTATATTTATTTTCACTTTTCACTGTAATGCATGATGTATTTTGCCCACCACAATAATTAAATCATTAAATCAATTACTATGATGCGTATATGTGTTGTAAGGCAATGAAAAATACAGACTCTTGTGATCAATAAATTCTGATGTCACATACAAAAAACAAGTATGCAAAAATAAATAAACAAATAACAACAACAAATATTATTACTGATATTTGTATATTATTTTTTGCATAATTGTTTTTGCGTTTAGTTATGTATGTGACTTCAGGCTTTTATTATTATTTTATTAGTATTCAAAATGATTAATTAATACAAATGAATTAAATTTACATAAATCAAAAGATAAAGACATGTCATATTCAACAATAAACAAAAAGCTACTATTCAATAATAATACTAGTAGTATTAGTAACTTTATTTTAAGGTGGCATAGCTATGTCACATATACTTACTATAGTAATAACAGTAAATTATATATATAATTATGCATAATTAAGTCACTGACCCTAAACCAAGCCATAACCTTACCAAACCCTAACCATAACCCTATAGCAGGTACATGTAGTTAATTAATATTACTCAGAATATTACTTAGTACTTATTTGGGTAATTACATTGTAACAATGACACAGTAAAAAAAAAAATATATATATATTATAATATAATAATAATAATTATTATTATCCATCCATTCTTTAATGAATATGACTGGAGCTACTGCACACAGAAGAAAATGTCTTTTAGATCACGAATAACAAACGAGTATCAAAACTGGAAGAGAGACAGCATCAGACCCACCAACAGTACTGTGACAGTTTAATTTCCTTGTTTTATTAACCAGTCCAGCCGCCCTCCCTGAGACGGGCTTTTAGCAGTAAAACCTACGTTATCTCTGGTATGACACCTCCTCTTTTATTTACCATCTCTCAGTCCGCAGTGTCTCAGGGGACGAGGCTGAGTGGAGGGCCCATGCTGCACTGAATCATGAAGCAGACAGGCAGATCTCACTTCTGACACTTGTATCAACCAATCAGTCTGCCCAGAAGCATGGGAAGGCATGCACTGAAACAAAGCAGGAATGAGTCACTGAGAGCTTTTTTAGCTCCTCACACCATCAGGCACAGCGTTCTGAAAGAAAAGCTATTTTTAAAACGGCCCATGGGAAATCGAATCGCACTCTAAACCTCTCTGGAACAGGTGCGGTGGTTTAATAAAGCGAGCGGGCACAAGAGAAATCGGAAGTCATGGATCAAATAGATCCAGTATTCCAGATGCATAAAAGACTATAGCTTAATGCAATGGCAATAGACCATATATGTCAGTGGAAGTGAGGAGAGCAGAAAAAAAGCAATGACCAAAATGCCAAAAATGGCAAATGGATAAACCTTGAATAGAAGTCGACCAATATGTCAGTTTTACAGATTAAATGCTGCTGAATAGAGTCATGATACAAGTAATCATTTAAAAATGCCAGCATTTATTAGATTAGAGGACTGCTAAAATTTCACCTGTTCAATTCTTACACGTTCATACTATGTTGTGTTGTATGGAGTGTTCATTTGGATAATTTTGTATGTTATTTTGATTTGGTGCTATTTGAAGTACAGTTACATGTTACAGTTTGGATGAAAAAGAAAAGCTGCAAAAAGTTTATTAGAGTCATTATGATTTTTTTGTATGTGTTTTGTCTCTTATGATCACCAGAGCAGCATTTATTTGATCACAAATCTATCAAAACAATAATACAGTAAAAACAATAATATTGTGAAATCGTATTACAATTTAAAGTAACTGTTTTCTGTTGATTATATTATTTATAATGTAATTTTGTGCATTCCTCTGATGGCAAAGCTGCATTTTTATCAGTCTACAGAAATCATTCTAACATGCTGATTTAGGGCTCAAGACATATTTCTTATTATGCTGAAAACAGTTTTGCTTCTTAATATATTTGTGGAAATTGTGATACATTTTTTTCTTTAATGAATAGGAAGTTCAAAAACGGCAAAATAGAAATATTTTGCATGAATCAATTTAATGCATCTTTGTTTTCTTAAAAAAAAAAAATAAAATAATAATAACAAAACATTTTCATGGTTTAAAAGTTCAACACTCTTCTCCACTGAGTTATAAATTGTAATTCAAAAGATTTCATTCTAAAATATAAATCAAATGCTGAACATTTCTCAACTTTGAAGCTCTCACTGAGGGCTTACTTTTCCCACAATCCTGTGCAAGCCAGCCGCTAACTAATCTTCATGCCACTGGACATGAATGGTCCGAGTATGCCAACATATTTCCTGCAATGATGTTAGCCTCATGCAAATATAATGCATACACAGACACACATCCCCTGCGTAAACATGCACAATCCCTGTGGTTCTGCCGAAACATTCCCTAAACGTTATGCAAACATGTATGTAAGCTACACAAATAAGTCAGCTGTGACAGAACATTAATACAATGCCTGGCAGGGGAATATAAAGCACCGTGAGAGAATAATGTTGATAAGACCTTATGTTTATGGCATAATTACACCCCATAGTGTCCCTGGTTAATAATTATGAGCTGTGAAACCAACTATTCTCACCAATGTGTAATTAATAATGACAACAGACTCATTCCCTGTGGCAACCCATGTCCCTCTTCATCACTCTGAATTATGTGTCACGGCCTGTGGGAGATTGTTTATGGAAAGCAAAAATCTAAAACATACATGAATCAAACAGAGGGGACAGTGAGGGAAACGTAAGCAAACTGTGAACGAACAAGAAGGGGGGACCGAAAGAAAGAGGTATTGTTTTTAAAAAGTCAAGAAAACAACTCTCACTTCATGAGAAGATGAAAAGCAAGTCTTCTCCGTGGATCAGAGGATCTCTAAAATGCCAAGTTCATGCTCAATAATGGATAAAGTTTCAGGTGTTCACTTTACGAAAATTGTACCCAATTTGCAAAAGCGCATGCATTTTTAATAAAACCCAAAGACAAGCCTCGTGTGATAGCCCACAACACATCATGCTTAATGAGCGCCACTTCCCAAGGCATTTAACTGCACAGACATCAAGTATGCATGCTAAACCCCTTACTCTGAGATCTCCATGTGCACCTCTGAGCATCTCTGAATCAATGACATTCTCTGCGAGTCGTTTAGAGTTCCCAACAGAAACAATCACCTCATTACAACCCAGAGACACTCATAACGTATAGGCAATTGGCAAGTCAAACTACAGTCTCTATAAATGCCAGCATTTACTTGCTGAAATTCAAGCCGTTAACCTGTGCTGGCCTTCCGACATGATCCACTCTACCCAAAATGCATTGATCTATGCTGGGAGGGGATGTGCACTGCCAGTATTGAGAAATGGAAGAGAATAAATGAAAAGAGGTTTAATAATAACTGAATCGATTCTGAATTTAATGAAAATGTGCCTTATCAGTAGTGCCGTGCCAAGTCTGGGCTGCTACAATAAGCCCAGAGTTCCCTGTGGCTGTAATGTACAGCATGGTCATCTTAAAGGTGCACTCAGTCCTTTTTGCTAATTAAAAAAGTTTCACACATAAAGAAATTAATAGAACTTAAGTGATGAATAGCAATGAGAAATATAATTAAAATGAAATCACATGAGATGAAGACTCAAGTTGCATCAGTCTTCTTGAAAAAGATGGTTTATTCTTATGGGTGCCGTTGTGTTGATGTCACATGGCCAGCCAAGTCATGAAATTGAGAGTGTTGCTACTTAAAAAAAAGATTGTTTATGTAATGCAGCAACTAGTCACACAAGCACTAATAAGGTAACACACAAAAATCAGTTAGGACTAAATGTAAGAATGTCTTGTGTAAAGATGTGGATGAAAAAACAAAAAACAAAAACAAAACACAAGCAAAACAAGCAGCTGTGGTGTGAAGCAGCATGAAATAGCAAACATCCAGGCTAACAGGTGTCAGTATAAAAACCAAACCACCTGTAGTCTACTATTGGGCCACTATACTATGTAAGAGTGCAGAAACACATCAACTAAAAGTTGCATGTGAGCTAAAGTGTGACTTTACTGATTTTGTATGTGAGCCACAAGGACGTGATTATTGGTTTTGAGCTAAGCAACAAACAGTGATAGTTCTGGTATGAGTCACAGTTGCCGTGAGGCACAGGAGTCACACTCCCTCTGAAATGCACTGCAGTTGAACAGCTTTCTGCGATGGTACAAAATGAGAGTGAGAGTAAATTGTGGGGGAAAAAGTGTAAAACTTCCTACGAAGACACTGGTCAAAAGGGCTGTCAGTTATAACAACGGCGAGGACTGAGTTTGTGGTATTGTATTTTTACTGCTTTGTGCAAGAGGCAGCTAAATGCAATTCTAGTGGGGTAAAAATCTTTACAAATGAGGAACATTGTGTATTGTAAATATTCTCCTGCCCATTACCTACAATAAGAACTCACTGACAATGGCTATTCCAATACCGACCTTCTCAATCAGGATTCAAGTTGCATCAGTTTTTTTCCATTAGCACTAGGCTAAAAGTCAGCTCACACAAAGAACAATAACTTTAAATATAACTTTAATGAAAACTATAGTTCACACCAACATACAATAACATTTAGCTTATTATAAGCACTCAAGCACATACTTCAGCTCTTTAAAGTCAGGTGGATTCTGAATGACAGTCAATTTTTGTTTTTTGCATTCATCAGCTGAAAAAAAGCACTATTAAAGAGATTACAACAATATCGCTCAAGTGTTGTTGTTATAGCTGTGGTGTGAACTTTTTAATTCTCAAAGAATTTTAATGATTATTATAACCTCATAGTTATAGTTATCATCCGTGGTGTGAATTTGTGTCATCCGTTTGTGATTTGCATAAAGAACTTGCATAAGCCATGCCTGAAGAATTTTTTATAAATATACATAAATATATATTAGGGCTGTCAATCGATTACAATTTTTAATCTAATTAATCACACCCTTTTTCTGGGATTAATCGCGATTAATTGCACACTTCATGAAATTAAGCATAGACAATTTATCTTGTTTCAAATGTTTATTTTGTCATCATTTGCTATATCCAGCAAAACAAACCAAAAGACTGAAGGGTGATTCTCAAAAATCTGTATTTTCTGCAAGCTTTTTTCAAGATAAATGTAGATGTCTTTCCAAAAAAGGACACTTAGAAACTCCAAAAGGACACCAAAGAACCAAATGATATAAGGAGCCCATATAAGCATATATGAAAGAGAAAAAAAAATCAGAATTTTATAGTATGTGTACAGTGCAACAGCAAAGAGCTTTTTTACATTTTAGAGAAGTCAAGTTGCGATACCGAACAGGACCACATGGAGATGCCAAAAAACCCCTAAACCAACCGTCTGCTGACTGCATATATCTACTACAGTGCACGGATCCATTCAGAATAACTAACATATGACACAGCAACATACACATGACAAATCAAAACATTATTGCGAATGTGTGTGGAAACAACATGAATGTACGGAAATGTCTGTGCCTGTGCATAAATACAATTTTCGATCAGTGCGTCAAGAGCACTCATACACGCATTAATATAACGGACTCACGTGTGCTTACTGTATGACTCCTGTACGCCACCGCAATCGTCTTTACCTTGATTGCAGTCTTCATCCATCAAAACTTTACTAGCGAGACTGGTTGTCGTAGTTTGCGTTTCAGCTGGCCATACAGCGGTGGGATGTGTTGACAATCCGTTCAGTCTGTACTTCACACAGCGGGTGTGACGTGTGAGGGCTCGCGCTCTTCAGAGACAATCACAAAATATGACAGAGCTCGTGTTTTAAAGCGAAACACACTGGAATGAATAATTAACTGAAAACGCAACGCGAGTCTCTGCAATCTCTGATGTAATCAGCCTGGTTTAATTTATATTAGCCCTGTTTTGGACGGATTGTTTGAATGCATTCGCTTACTGGATCATTGGTCTGAAAACTTTCCCGGGAGTTTAGCAGCTTAAAATGATCTGACTGTAAGCAGAGAAGCAAAATTGGGTTAAAGGGTGTGACGAGTGGGGCGGCGCCGAGAGCCGTGGGAACGGAGCGAGGCCGGTGGAGTTAATGAAAATGCAACACCTGCGCCACTCACCGGTCTCGGTCTCGGTCTCGGTCTCCCACGGAGGAGCTCCGGAAGGATAAAAGGAGGAGTGACGACAGTGTTGGACGAGAGAGGACCAGGCCTGGATTTTATTTTGTGTTTTGATTCTGTTTGTGTGCGACAGTCGTCCGCGAGGGGCTGTTGCGCTATTTTGTGTTTATTTTATTATTAAAGTTTTGTTTGAATGTTTGCCGGTTCCCGCCTCCTTCTTCCCAAACTACGGACTTTGTTACATTGGTTCTGAAACCCGGGAGGAAGGAGGGACACGCTGCCAGAGATCCCTCGCCGCTGTGGTGAATCCGCGGTGCCATCGAGCATGGCGGAACAGTCTGCCGCCGTGTACGCTCGAGGCGGTGGCCTGGAGTGAGTTGCTGGGGGGCGCGGACGAACTCGCTGCCGGCCACCTGGGATGTGGAGGGACGGCTGCCGTCCGTGAGGGAGCGGAGGAGCCACCGCCGTTTGCCTGAGGCCGGAGCCTGCTGCCATCCGCCATGATGGGGAGGAGCAGGGAACGGGTGACTCCTGCTGTCTGCCCTGAACCCGGAGGAGCCGTCGCCGTCCAACGGGCGGCAGAGGAGTGTCGGGCCAGCCACCCACCGAGGCCTATCCAGCGCCGCCGCCAGGCATCGCGGAAGAGTTTACCCAGCTGGTGGAGGGCTGAGCGGCAGTGTGTCTGGGAACCGGAACAAGATTTTTTTTTTCCTTTCTTCCCTCTTTCGTCTCTGTCTCTCCTCATCCTTCCGTCTCCTTTTCTCTTGCCTCGTCTGTTTGTCCTTACCCCCAGGTACGCCGTAGCCGCCGTGATCGGCTCCCCGGGAGGGGGGGTGTAGAGATCAGTCTTGGGAGTACCGGATTTTATTTTGTGTTTTGGTTCTGTTTGTGCGCAACAGTCGTCCGTGAGGGGCCGTCACGCTATTTTGTGTTTATTTTATTATTAAAGTTTTGTTTGAACATTCGTCGGTTCCCGCCTCCTTCTTCCCGTGACTACGAACTGTGTTACAAATATCTCTTTGGATTTGAGACTTTAGTCTTTGCTACTTTACAGATCTTCTTTATGCACCAAGAGCTTGTAACACTCCAAAAAGAAAGGAAAAATTGAAATCGC
>NW_015548473.1:29688-31302 GCF_001515605.1 Sinocyclocheilus anshuiensis
TAAATCAAACATATAACTATATTTTCGAATTGACTTCTATTTACTAAAACTTTAAAATATATCAAAATATATGTAAAATATATTCAGATTTACTTCTATACATATATTCATAATTTGCATTTATATATTCAGATTTTATATAATTTCCTGTTTGGCACTTCATAAATACAGTACATATGTATAAATACATATGTATGTATATATATAACAACAACAGCATATATAAATGTAGATATATGACACATCATTTCCATCGTTGTCTTACTAATTGATGGTGAGATTAACAAACTAAGACTGAAGGCATTGGAGATTCAGAGGCTAGGAAGTCATTAGCAAGGAATGCTGACAATGGTCCCTGCCCTTCTAAATGTAACTGTTTAAATCACAGATGCTCACATTACTGACTGGAATGATGTTTCTCTTTATCTACAAAGCACTGTCTGTCTAAGATTGTCATTTCCTGACAATCTCCTGGTGATCTTTACACCCTGCAGGGGTGCAAACGAAGGGTGTTGATTACAATACACAAAAGCATTGCAAATTAACGTTAGAATAGAAATTTCAGTAATTTTGCGTTAATTGCGTAAAATCATTTTAACGCGTTAAGGATTATAAAATTAATCGCATGTGTTAACGTTGACAGCCCTAATATATATCTGATATTAAAGATATAATTTCACCAAAGGAATGTGACATTTCCGAGAAAAAAAAAAAAAGGATTTTCTTTGAGCCCTCTACAGAAATTCTTGCCACCGAGATCTGGTCAAATGAAAATACCAAGTGGTTTTGAAGGCAACGGTGTCAGATCCATGGACTGTAATTCCTCTGATATTCTAACATGCCTTTGAATGCTTATTTTGATAATGTTCTAGCTTCTTGCCTTCCCTCGCTCATTTTCTCCAGTAGGGCTTGGATTATTGGCTGAATAATAGATCTCACTGCATAGTTTAGGCCAGCAAAAGGGTAAGAAGGTGAACGCAACCTTTGCGCTGACCCAGCCACATCTTAATCTGGCCAGTTGCACTCTTGTAACCTCATCACACTGCTCAGCCTTCCCACACTTTCAGAATTGCAGGCTTACTTGCACTTGTTATCAAGTAGTAATTGAAAGGTTTGACCCCGTGGTGAAGGAGACTTTGTAACTTTGTAGTGACAGTTTCTGGGCACTCGTTTATCACGGCTCCATTTAAACAAGAGTTTCCAGGCACTGAACTCTGAGTCTGAATGGCCAAGAAATGAACATTTACAACATTATTAAATATACTGTATGAGTTGTAGGGTGCGTTTACTTAAAGGAATGTACCGGGTTCAATACAAGTTAAGCTCTATCGACAAATTTTGTGGCACAATGTCGATAACCACAGAAAAACATTTACATTGGATAGACTGGGAATGTTTACAAGTGTCACGTTCCACTCACCGTAATTACACTGGAAATATGTAACCAGAGATTCATCCACCTAGAAAAGTAGTCCCACTTAGTACAGTTTAACTAAATAGCGCCAGAACATTCCATTAACCTATACTAATGGAAAAAAATAATAAAATAAATTAATTAAAAATCTTTCTAATTACATTTTTAATATATATATAAAAAAAAATATATATATATAT
>NW_015548473.1:31322-32025 GCF_001515605.1 Sinocyclocheilus anshuiensis
CACATGAAAAGCTCATTTGCAAAAACCGATAACTCAGAAATCACGTTTTTTTTTTTTTTTCCGCATTCCAAGTAATATCAATAAAACTGCAGTTGGGTTGTTTTGATTAAGTAATAATAACTTAAACAAATACAGGTAATTTACAAAATTAAAGTTAATTGAAAGTATGTTTTTTTTACATATTAAAAGTTAAAAGTTTGCTTTAAAGCAAAAGCAGATAACTCCAACAGTCATTTTTTTTGGCAAAAGCAGATAACTCCACATTTCATGTTTTAGAGTTTAAAAAAACACTTGTTTAATCTTTGTAATCTCCTCAGATGACAATGAAGATGCCTGACAAACGTTGTCGTGATCATAAACTGTATGGATGTGATTAAACGCAATACACGTAGCGTTTCCCTCACCATTGTAACACGCTGCTTTTGCAAGGTTCCGTGAAAATGTTTCAGCTTTTATTTTCCTTTTTCGCCCTGAAGAAGATATCACAGGTTCATCAAGTTCGTCGAAATTATCCATCCTCGATCACTTTTAGTCAGCTTTGACGAAACTCCTCTCAGCTAGCACGTCTTTTCAAAGTGAAAGTAGCCTTGTCACCTGACCTGAATACAGCGCGCTGATTCGCTAAAATGGACTTATCGGCTTCTGCTCAAAAACAACAAGGACGCTTGTCGGCTTCTGCAGTAAAACGTGAACTCGCGATGCC
>NW_015548473.1:32441-34255 GCF_001515605.1 Sinocyclocheilus anshuiensis
AAATGTAAGCATTTGATTAACTCTTGATGTATTACAAGGAGAGATTTGGATTAGTTTCAGCCCTTTTTGTTCTTTTGTCTTCACCCATGGTCTAAAACAGCTTTGGAATCCAGACTGGTTCTGACTTGTGATTCATTTTGTTTTAGAGTTAAAAAAAAAACACTTGTTTAATCTTTGTAATCTCCTCAGATGACAATGAAGATGCCTGACAAACGTTGTCGTGATCATAAACTGTATGGATGTGATTAAACGCAATACACGTAGCGTTTCCCTCACCATTGTAACACGCTGCTTTTGCAAGGTTCCGTGAAAATGTTTCAGCTTTTATTTTCCTTTTTCGCCCTGAAGAAGATATCACAGGTTCATCAAGTTCGTCGAAATTATCCATCCTCGATCACTTTTAGTCAGCTTTGACGAAACTCCTCTCAGCTAGCACGTCTTTTCAAAGTGAAAGTAGCCTTGTCACCTGACCTGAATACAGCGCGCTGATTCGCTAAAATGGACTTATCGGTTTCTGTTCAAAGACAACAAGGGCGCTTGTCGGCTTCTGCAGTAAAACGTGAACTCGCGATGCCTGGAAAGTGGACAAAACTGGCTTTTTTGACAAAACGTGTTTAGGGTTCAGATCGTGCTATTGATGAGGTGGTGACATGTGCGGCTGATTAGTACTCCGGTGATTGTGAACGGGTGTGTGAGATGATTGGGCCTGACGAGGCTGGACTCTCCCTGACAGCTATATGTGGAGAATAATGCATGGCAATCAGCTCATTTTAATTTTTTTTTAAATTGGAGTTTATTGACTTTTGCAAATTAACTCTTCATATACAGTTGGTATAGAAAAGATTCACCCCCCCCCCCCTTTAAAAAAATTTATCCAGCTGTATTTACTCAGTGCAACTTCTAACATCCAAGTGAAAGATATAACACCAACATGTCAGAGAAAAAAAATCAAAAACCAGAATCACGGAGTTGGAAAAAGGATCACCCCCTTGTGTCAGTATTTTATTGAACCACCTTTTGTTTTAATTACAGCCTTTTGTCTGTTGGGATATGCCTCTACTAAATTTGCACATCTAGGCTTTGCAATATTTGCTGACTCTTCTTTGCAGAACTGCTCAAGTTCAGTTCAATTTGATGGTGAGTTTTTTGGACTGCAGTCTACAAGTCATTCCACAGATTTTCAGTGGGGTTTAAGTCTGGGCTCTGACTAGAACATGCAAGGACATTCACCTTTTTCTCCTTCAATCTCTGTGTGCTCAGTTTTGCTGTGTGCTTTGGGTCATTTTCATGTTGGATGGTAAACCTTCTTCCCATTGACAACTTTCTGGCAGAGGGCAGCAGATTTTCCTCAATAATTTGACGGTATTTTGCCCCATCCTTTTTTCCTTCAATCCTGACAAGTGCTCCAGTCCCTGCTGCAGAGAAACACCCCATAACAGGATATCACCACCTCCATGCTTTACTGGAGGAATGCTGTTAATTGGATGGTTCAATTTTAGTCTCATCTGCCTCAGAATCCTCAAGGTGTGTTTTAGCAAAGCTCAGTTGTGACTGCATGTGGCCTTTCTCGAGAAGTGGATTTTTTCTTGCAACCCTCCCATACAAGCCACATTTGTGGAGAATTTGGAAAGCTCTTTTCATGCTGAGCTAACCAAAATGACCTCAGCTGATCACAGTTCAAAGTCAAATGGCTTTGCATGCCATTGAAAAGGTGATTAGCTACACCTGATTGAGTTTACAAGTAATTTTTATGAGGAGGCTGATCTTTTTCCAACTCAGTGATATTGTTTTTTTTTTTTTTTTTTGCAATGTTG
>NW_015548473.1:34480-55006 GCF_001515605.1 Sinocyclocheilus anshuiensis
ATGATATTGTTTTTTTTTTTTTTTTTCTGACATGTTGGTGTTATATCTTTCAGTTGGATGTTATAAGTTGCACTGATTAAATACAGCTGGATAAAACAAAAACTGTGCCCGTCTTCATTTCAGGCTGCAAAGCAACAAAATGTGATTATTTTAAACGTGGGTGATTCTTTTCTTTACCCACTGCACGTTGAGAGAGAAGGGTGAGTATTGGCTCAAAACAGAACCTCTGACATGAATCTATAAATGACTGCACTTCTGTGTGGTAAGCATCACTGTAATGAATGTGCAGTTGTATTGCACTCAACTGCCTGCATTTGTTATTCAGACAGCTACTGTAGTTATAGAACAATAAGCAGGATAAACAGAGGCATGCATTACTTTCTCATTCTATTAAAGGTAATTTCATGCCGAGTGCTCGTGCACACACACACAACACAATACAAACACGTGGCACTCAAGGGCCACTGCTTAACCTTCCTAGAAGCACACACACATACTGAAGTACAAGGAAAGACCTTGAGTGCATGAGGAAAAAGAAGCTTCTGGTTCAGTTCTATAGAGCTGTAGAGCCTCACTTGATGCCCATGATGAATAGAAGATTGGATATAAACAGGTCATGTGTTCAGTGCAGGTTTGAATCCAGCCTACTTCATGCCCTGATCTATGCACTACATCTTTTCCTCGTCATATATCGACATCTCTCTGCTTTGTCAGTCAATAAAAGGCAAAAATCAAAAGTTTTTACACCAGCTGAGCAGTGTAAAGACAACATAGAAGCCACTTTGGCCACATCAACTGCCTTGCTGTAATGCAAAGAAAAGATATTTGAACAAAACTCTATTCTATAGGAAAATCACATCCAGTGCTATTCTGTAGACCTTCTGTAGCTCACCCAATTTACACATTTTCAAGGTGACAGAAATCTGAAAAAAATGACCAAACTAAACTAAACCGAAACACTGTTCTTTTGGGATACTTGATTCTAATTGGTCAATTACAGTATTCATTACTTAAACATTTCTGAAACCTATCTCCCAAATGACTCCTGTCATGTTACTTTGTGTTGTCATAAAAATGCAAGTTGGAATAGCCATTTGGCACCATTTTGCATCTAAAATGATCACAGTCACTAAAAAAGGCCCTGAGACTTCAGTATTACTTTTATGAAGAAGATAAACCTTTTGAAAGATGGCTACAGGCGAGAAGTCTCCAGTTACAGCAAGAAAATGAAAACATCACTCAGATGAACAAGAAAACGCAAGAGACAGAGAAGAATTAAAGATTTTTTTTCCCCACACAATGATTGGTTAACAGTCTATTATACTTTACATATTTTCCCTAGACTTGTTTTAACAGTTTTATCAGGCCAGTCCCCCATGTCATGAAACATTCATTCAGTCACCAAACAACCCCAGTGACATAAACAAGCTAGTTAATGGGCTAATGCTAGGTCTCACAGAAAAGGCGGGACAGCTATCATTTCATTAGCTCATGCAATTGTTTTCCTCACACTGAGATTGGGTTATTATGGGCTTCCTTTTAGCATGCTGGCTATTCAATGTCAAGAACAGATTCAGATGCAAATATCAATATGGGATATTCTACCTCCGCCTCGCCTCCATTATCTCCCTTCACATTCATTTCTGTCCAAAAAGAGGGATTATTAATATACAGCTAATCTGAGTCTCCCAGTGTGAAATAAGCCCGGTCGTGCCTTTGCCAAGTTTACATGCCGATTGTGCTCCCCCGCCCCCGTGTCAAGATGCATTTGCATAAAATCCAATTTTTTTTGATGCGGCCTAAACACACAAATCCATTCACTGCCGCTATTGCGATACCACAGCCTGTCGGAAGGACGTGAAAGGAAGGAGGGGAAAGGAGTAGAATCGAACCAGCTCGTCTTTTCCCCCCATTTCACAGCTCTACCACACTAGCCTGTTCTGTAAACACAAACAATACTCTTAAGGGGAAAATATCTATATTGCATTCAACTTAGAATAAGGTATGTGGGACGAGACAGAGTTTGTTTCTGTAATTTAAACATTATAGCATGGTGCTAAGAATGCTAAGGTCATGGGCTTGATTCCCAGGGAATGGATGAACTAATAAAATACAATATACCTTGAAAGCATTTTTTCCCCCCATAAAAGCATCTGCCAAATGTACCACTAGCAGCATCAAATGGATTAAAAAACAACAACAACTGTGAGACAATTTACTACATGGAAGAATATTTTATACAAACAATTTACACACAAAAAAATCATCCTCGAAAAAAAAAAATGCCTGTGGGAACATTTTGGCAAAATTATATTATGTTGCTTCTTGCAAGTTTCACAATACTTTACAAGTGAAATGTCCAGTGAGTGGCACTAAAAGCGTGTTCAGTTTTATCTGAAACAGATAAATGTGAATCTGGCAGCAGATTCTTTTAATTATGATAGTTGTTGTACGTATCATGGTAGTTCATAAATTAAATGTCTGGTGAGTGGTGCTAAAAGGTTGTTTAAAATCTTGTTTTAAAATAACATACTACCTACACTAAACCCTTTCCTAAACCTAACTAATGTTAACAAAAGCAAACTTGAAATAAAAACATTTGCTGAAGCAACCATGCCATTTTTGTTTGCTTCTACAAGCCTTTGTGCTCTTTTATCATTTCTCAAGCAAAAACAGCATGAAAATGAGTCATTATTAGATGATAATCTGCACCTGTAATAATTGATGTAAAAAGGAACATGAGTTATTGGTGTTTTACTGCCACTAATCTCAGCTGGAGACAGCAACTGTACATATGAGTATGTTTTGGAGCTTTGCAAAAATGTAAGTAAAGGCATGCTTTTCATATAAACCCAGATTTCAGAACTTGGCATGTTATAGAAGAAAGTATTTGAACAAAAATAAATGACATGATTCACCTTTAAAGCAGTAGTTTACCCCCAAAAATATATGTCTCACCCTCATCTCATTTAAAACATGTATGCTGTTGTTGTTCCCTTTCATGGGAACTTCGAACTGCGTCCTCTAGGGGTCGCTATGGGGACCGCCTCGTCGTGACCCGTGTCTGAAGCATACATTGAAAAAACACCAACTCGTTGGCCGGCGACAGCCATGACGTCACTACCGGTGAGACTATAGTATAAATAGGCGCCGGGAGCACACATCATTCTCTTCTTCGTCTTCATTGACTGTTTTGTTTGAAGTGTGCATTTCTGTGGTAAGAGCGATCTCTATTTATCTCATTATGGCGAGCACTAGCAAAGCGTTTAAGGATGTGTGCATCCGTGTTGACGTTGTTTAACAATTTTCTGATTCAGGGGCCATTGCTCTTCTGGGATCAGCCCAGCAAAAGCAGGAAATATCTGAGGAGGTCAAAGAAGCTGAGGCTGAGCCTTCCCAATCCTCCTGCCCTGCGTATGATGAGCGAGTTGGTGTTTTTTTCAATGTATGCTTCAGACACGGGTCACGACGAGGCGTTCCCCATAGCGACCCCAGGGAACCATGGTTACATAAGTAACCTGAGACGTTTTTCATTGATCCAAAATGTTTTTTTTTCATGAATTTTCAGATCTTTTCCTTACAGTACAACAGATAATAGCGATAAAAAAGCTAAATAAACTATCATAATAATCATAATATCATAATAAAACTACACTCTAAAAAATGCTGTGTTAAATATAACCCAGGGCTGGGTAAAAAAGTGACAAACCCAGCTATTGGGTTGTTTTGACCCAGCTATTGACCGCTGGGTCAAAACAAGCCAATAGCTGGGTCAAAACAACCCAGTAGCTGGGTTTGTCCCTTTTTAACCCAGCGCTGGGTTATATTTAACCCAGCATTTTTTAGAGTGTACCATAAAATAATTTACTTTATAGACTTCTGAACTACATTACAAGTTGACAGAAGTCAAAACTATTGTGAATGAAAGATTCTTTAAAATTCTCCTTTTGTGTTCCACAGAAAGTGAACAGCATATGGTACTGGAACAAAATGAGAGTGGGTAAATAATGACAAAATTGTCATTTCTGAGTGAATTATTCCTGTGTGAGTGTGTTTGTGTGTAATCTGTGAGTCTCAAATTCATCTGTGCGTCAGGTCTGGATGCTTCGATCATGGACTCTGGCGTATCTCTTGATCACCAATCAGAAATCTCTGCTGCCAGTCTCACTAAGCAAAAGCCTGAGAAGAATACACAATCATTCTCCTCACCGCATTTGACATTCCACTCCATGCAAGAGTGCCTTGTATCTCCTGGTCTCTTGGTGTCTTTCTTGCCACGTCCATCTCTTTCTGTCTTGCTCTCATTCTCTTCTTCATAAATAATACAACTAGTAAACTGATCCTGTGTAAATCTGTCATTACACCAAATGGATATCAGCCATTTCTCTGGTTCGTGTGACCTTTATTGTATACAACAGTTATAAAGAGTCAAACAATCTAGTTATTGTCACTAATGTTACTTGCAAGTAGCTATTTACGCTAACTGGATTCTTCTACAGCGAAATACTTTGTACAATAAATTAAAAATTGTGCTAAAAATATATTGCTTCATTTTCTCTGAACACAACATTACAAATTAGAGAACAATATGATCGATTTGATGAATTCTGACATGTTTTGTGGTATCAGTTGTTTGTCTCTTCTAAAACCTGTTCCACCCTGTTTGAAAAAAGATTGGTATGATTTCATTACAATTTCAAGTTGACATCCTCATGTTGACTAACTTTCAATCCTTTTTCAAGTACGGGAGAACTTTAAATATTTATTTCAGTCCTGCAGGGAATTCTGTTAATTTGCTTTCTATTGTGTAAATAATCAAGTTATAATTAATAAAGCATCTGAATTTGATGAGAGCATTTTTATTCTGAAAGTCTGCAAACCTGTATATTGAAGACTTACTTATTCATATTTGAAAGGTTACAGAGTTACCTTTGTGTTGGTAGGGACTATCCACAAGCCAAATGACATAAATATGGCCTTATGCTGCATGATGAAGTGTTTGAAATAAACCCTGAGATAAACAGACTCACCTCAAAGTGACAAAAATGAGATCAATGTTTCCATATTTCGTCATGTGTGACTAGTTTCTACTTTTTATAACTGCCCTATTTCTCGGCTGATGGAGATTTGTTGAGTGTGCATGCAGATTAATCACATTGAAGGAAAGCTCTCATTTGTCCATCTGGCAGTGGCCTCATTGCATTTCTCTCTCTGTAGCACTTCTCTAAGACTATTCGTCAGATAAATCACTGTAAATATACAGAGATGTGCCGTTACAGCTGTTTCGTTATCTCTCTAAACAGCAATTATTGCTTGAATCCCTGAACAAAACCTCTATCCAGAGGAAACAGCTTAATAAAGTTTGTTCCATTCTTTAGGAAATCATCGTCTGTTCCTGCTGTAAATCCACTTGATATATTTAATACAATTTCAGGTAATCTATCAGAGAGATGTGTGTCAGCATTCTTCAGTGCTACTTTTGTCTCCATAATAGCACTATTGTTTTGTTAACAGTGTTTACTGTCCTAAGGGAAGCCTTTATTTTTATACAATGTGCTTCAGCTGCTCTCAATTAAAAATATGCAGGTACACGTACTTTACAATTAAAATAATACATAATTATTTTCCTTATTACCGTACAGTTGGGGGTCTTAGAAATTAGTTTAATTTTCTTTCAGTTCATCCTTTGCTTGTGTTGAGGGATTTTAATTAAGTAGCCTACATGAATTTAAATAAAGAGCTTCATCAGGCCTTCAGAAATAGTTTATATGTATGCACATGTACAAATAGTTTAACAAATAGTTTATATGTACAGTACACACACACACACACACACACACACACACATATATATATGCCAAATAGAAACAGAAAATCATGCTGATATGCACTTTCATAAGATCGTAAATGCACAGGGCAAAAATATGTCAAAATAGATGGAGGCCTACATTAAGGCTAGAGCACACTCACTAATTTCAGAAGCACCCTCAGTGATTTGATTCTGGAACCGGGCCTGCCTGTATCTGGAGAAGTAGAAGAATTTAGAATTTTATATATTTCCAAATTATATTTATATATTTACCCCATTTATTAAAGCCTCGTGAGTAGCGCTCTAAATATGATGTACTGTGCTTTGCATGGTATTTTCCGATACTGTGACTCAGATTATGACAAAATTATACCCCAAAAATATAATTTCATGAAGATAAAGTTCCCAGGATTCTGCAATATCTATTTAGGTCTCTGCATAATAGTTCCAAAGACGGCACTAGGTCTCAACTGTACATGCGGGAGAAGCATTACTTCTAATCTGGCCAAAGAAAACTTGTAAAATAGACATTTTTCTATGTTAATTTGTGCATTTTGAAAATATTTATTAAAGGTGCAAAAAGTCATAAACAAAGATTTGAAAAGTAGTCAATATTTTACTTTTTCTGGTAGCATTTTGTGTGCATGACTCTAATTTCTAATTTCAACAACCGTTCTTTTTCATTTTTTTGGTCATGGTTAAAAAATTTAAAATGAATGGACGCAAAAGTACACGGACCCCAGTGAGAAGTCAAACTATGGCCAAAAAGAAGGAAACATTCTTTCGTACACCCACCATTTCTTTGCATTCACACAGCCTGCTAATGGTCTCTCGAGAGAAAGCAGTAACCTTTCCTCCAGAATGTAACTTAAACAAAAATACAAAAATGTGCACTTGTTAGCCATCCTCTTAACCCTCATCTCAGCGGCAGAGAGCAGATAACATGCAGGGTCACAGCAAACTCTCTCCTCAGCTTTATCAATGTTCTGCTCTGCTAATTATACAGCACTTAACAAGAACATGTACCAAGGTTCACAAATA
The DNA here is from genome assembly GCF_001515605.1 of Sinocyclocheilus anshuiensis. Classification (NCBI taxonomy): domain Eukaryota; kingdom Metazoa; phylum Chordata; class Actinopteri; order Cypriniformes; family Cyprinidae; genus Sinocyclocheilus; species Sinocyclocheilus anshuiensis. The sequence continues at coordinate 41,331 of NW_015548473.1, forward strand.
ATAAATGATGGTTGTCACACTTTATGCATTATATATCACTGAAACCAATCACTGTGTGTTTTCATTAAAAGCCGGGAAGTCTATGATGTGCTCTGAATGCAGTTTGCCATTATGGAGTGATAGTGTGCAATGCTTTCTTGGTAAACCAGATTCACCAGTCACATTTTGGTGGCCTTCCTGGTCCACCACCTAGATCTATGGAAGCCCGTTTCCGCCACTGAATAAAAAATAAAAAAAAAAGGTAATTGCGACTTTTTATCTCACAATTCAGACTTTTTTTCTCTTGCGAGATATAAACTTGCAATTGCGAGTTATAAAGTCTCAATTGCGAGATAAAAACTCACAATTCTGATTTTTTTTCTCACAATTGCGAGTTTATATCTCGCAATTCTGACTTTTTTTCTCAGAATTGTGAGATATAAACTCACAATTGCGAGTTATAAAGTCAGAATTGCGAGATATAAAGTCACAATTGCGAGATAAAGTCAAATTTTGAGGGGGGAAAAAAGACTTTTAGAAAGAGTTTATATCTCACAATTCTGAGAAAAAAAGTCAGAATTGCGAGAAAAAAAGTCTGAATTGTGAGTTTATATCTCGCAGTTCTGACTTTATTTCTCAGAATTGCAACTTTATGACTCGCAATTGCGAGTTTATATCACACAATTCTGAGAAAAAAAGTCAGAATTGCGAGAAAAAAAGTCTGAATTGTGAGTTTATATCTCGCAGTTCTGACTTTATTTCTCAGAATTGCAACTTTATGACTCGCAATTGCGAGTTTATATCACACAATTCTGAGAAAAAAAAAGTCAGAATTGTGAGATAAAAAGTCGCAATTACCTCATTTACTTTTTATTCAGTGGCGGAAACGGGCTTCCATATAGATCAGCAGTAAACTAGCATTAAAAAACTTTCTTAAACTTAAGAGGTGGCAGTTAAAGTGAGAGGCAAATATAACCTAAATGTAAAAAAGGGGAAATATATATTATATATATTATTTACCAATAAATAAAAATCGCTATTAGTAAATTATATCAACAAAAAGAGTTTTTAAATATTAACTTTAAGTGAGACTTAGATGAGAGCAAAAATAATCTAAATGTAAAAAAGGGGAAATGAGCATGCAGAATTAAATAATATCGTAACAACATCATCCAATACTATATAGCTAATAAATTACCAATAAAAAAAAAAATCAATAAATGATAAGGTACTAATAAAACTGATTGGCTGTGCCACACACACAAGTACGCTTGACAACAGGTAACTAGGGTACTGTTTATGTGGACTCTAGGATGGTTTGCAATTTGTATGAAAGCAATTTGGCATCATTTTGAAAGTGAGCTATCTTTTTGATGCAGGCCTTTAATTTGCCTGTAGTATATTGCATTTCTTATTTTTGCTTGTCTCTTTTGAAATTACTTTCTGCAGGCAGCACAGCTCACATTCTTCGTCCATTAGTGACGTAAATGTCATGTTGTTACATTTTGGTAGTACAACCAAATGAACAGAAACAGCTGAAGAAACTGAATAAAAACAGCTTTTGCTGGCTTTTTTTTTCTTGTTATCTAGATACAGTATATTAAGAATCTGCTGCTAATGTGTTATATTGATGATGCAGAGGGAGGGTGTTGGAATCAAACTCTGGTTCCAACCAAGCAATCGAGCCAAGAGCGAAAACACCAAAGAGATTTCACATCCTCTGAAGATCTTGCAGCCCATCTGGATCGCATTCACTCACTCTGGCACTTCCATATCACCTGCAAAGCACTCTGGCTCGTTCTGGATAGGGTTAAGGGTTCAACACTCAAAGGATTTTGAGAAAGCGGAGCACACTGGGAGTTTTGACCAGAGAATCCACTCCAAAAATCTCGCTGATTAGACAGTAGCTCAGTGACCCTGCTGCTCCACTCAGAAATGTGATTATTAGCGCACAATGCTCTTGCTTCATGACCTCTCCGCAATCCCTTTCAATCCCGGGGTCACGGCGACACCGAGCACAGGAAGTGCCCTGATGGGAAACATGACCTCTGTGAGGTCATCGACTCAACATGTGTATGATGAGAGCTCCCATTGTTCATGAAGTGTAAAATGGCCCAGGCCCTCTCAGGGCTTGAGGAAATGGTACTCATGCTGGCATTTAGATGGAACTGTTCAAATGGTAAGTGGGACACAAGGCAGTTACTGCAGAGTGCAAATACTGTACCTCATAAACATCATCTCACTCACTCAGGCATATGGTTTAGAAAGTGAACTGTAGAATTCAAATGAAGTGATTTCAGACACTGATTTGCATTTGGTAGATTTAAACTAGGGGTGCTCCGATCAGGATTTTTGAGGCCGATCACAGGAAGCAGTGTCTGCCGATAATGATCACCGATACCGATCTTTTTAAAGCCTATTTTTAATCATTTATAACTGTTTATAGTGATGCTCCAATCAGGATTTTTAGACATTTATTCAGGGCCTGAATTTCATTTTTGAAAATGGGGGGAATTCCCCTCAAACAATAAATATAAGCAACACATTATTCAATGCTTTTTCCCTTTGCATTTACTTATATATTTATATATTACGTTGCTCAAGCAAGTGGCAAAACATTTAAACTACTTTTCTTACATTATCACAAACGTACCATTGATAGAAATAGTCAGATCTACTGCCTTTCCTTTTGCATTGAAATCTTTATTACAAGCAATCCTGCGGTTCATAAAGAACTTTATGTGAAACACAGTAGACTTTAATAATATGCATTTATGTTGCAATTACTAAATTTTCGTGTCAATCCATGTTCATATTTACTGCAAAAAAAATGCACTGTTACTTTAATTCAGCGCTTGCAGCGCAGCAAAAATACACTCAGTGCAGAAACGATCGCACTGCTGCAGACGCATCGCTCCTGAATGCACTGCCGGACAGCAACCGTGTGCAGTGTGAACACTTTATTAATCCGTTAACATGTGCGTGGAAAAAATACGCACCACATTCACACTGCAAACGGAGTAATGTGAACCTGGCATTATGTATGTGCGCTGCGAGTGTGCATGAGCGCACGGTCTCCAGAAAAGTGCGTGAGCACTGAATGGTTAAACACTAGCAAGAATGAAAAAGTAATGCAATTTATAAACTTTACGATGACGATTTCGTGACGATGTGACACTGCCTCGATTGTGCAAGTGACAATTCCTGTGTCAACTGTGCAGCATGCAGCTCGCTTATAGACAGACGCGATGTGGTGATTTGAAGACATTTGCGTATATTGAGAAAGAGCGCCCGCGGTGATTCACTCATGCTGTTTGTGAAATTACGTCTCACACAAGGTTTTCAAATTACTTTATAAGTTATTTAATTAAGGAATATGAAGGTGAGTACCTCACCTTCAGCATTATAATGATTTCACTTAGACTTAGACGGTGCCACAGCATATCGCGCCAAACCTCTCACGGCAGGCGCATCATCAGCTTGAGATCGTTTTTTTGAGATCGGCCTTTTTAGAGACCACCGATCAATCATCCCAACGTGATTATTGGCCGATAGTGATCGGTAGCCGATCAATCGGAACACCCCTAATTCAAATATATGCCATTCAAATGTTTGGGGTTGGTAAGATTGATTGATTGATTTAAATATTTTTTAAAAGGAGTCTCTTATGCTCACCAATGCTGCATTTATTTGTAAAACATACAGTAAGAACAGTAATATTGTCAAATATTATTGCAGTTCAAAATAATTTTCTAATTTAATATATTTTAAACTTAATGTATTCCTGTTAAGGCAATGCTCACTTTTAGTAGCCTTTACACCAGTCTTCAGTGTCACTTGATTCTAATAAGCTGATTTGATGCTCTAGAAACATTTATTATTATTAGTTGAAAACAGTTGTGCAGCTTTGCTTTGCAGACATGCAAAATGTGTGGTGTTGGCATCATATCATACCCCGACATCATGTCCTGTTGCTTACATTCCTAGCTGGTTCCGAAGGAATTTTGTGACTCCAGCTAACTCTCTGGCAAGTGAAGTGTAGCCACCTGGCAATAAAATGAATATTAACCAGTGAATGTCTTACCATGTGATATAGCGTTTGGCTAAGACTGTGATGGGTAATTAACCACATGATTGGTTGTAGTCTGAAGTTTATTTAATTTGCTGGCTTTAGCGAGATTAATATAGATATCAGACTAGAATCAGCAAAGTAGCCTAATAGGCAAGATGAATCGTAGCACCTTTGAATAAAAAAAAAGAAACAGAGAGAGAATTAAATGAGCTTATATTCAGTTAACCAATTTAGTTACAAATAAAAAAAACTATACTGTGACACTGTACACGATGTAATCTCTAGACAAGCTGGAACACTTTCATAAAATCTCCTAAATTTCTTTAAAAACACTGTATTTTGCATGAACCTCTCCTCCAGAACTGCAAGAGGATGAGCATTTAGGATATGCTTAAGTAAAAAGATGTTAACGCACTGCAGGACACATAATTATGATATGATTGTCATGTTGGCTTGCTATTCTTGCCCTCCAGGGTGGATACGTATTGTTCCAGAATGCAGTCTATTTATCACAGTGGAAAAGAGCGATAAGGCCACATGCATGCACATTACCCACGTACACTAATGCAAGACAAGATGCGACTGAAATAGGAGTTTGTTTATAATTTTGCAGGTGGTTATTCTGGTATAAACCCTTTGTCCAACTTGAAAGTCATAATTTGAACCATAAAGCGCAGCAATTTTGAACTACCTCATTGTCGCCAGGGGACAAATTAAATGTTTTGGAAAAAACAGCTCTTTTCACACATCCACTAGAAGCTTAGGAAAAAGACCGGGAAAAAAATGGTTTAATGTGCATCCTAAAAAATATTAATACTCAGAGTTATCACATCCATAACGCTGAGGACCAAAATGCAAAACAACAATTTTCTCATTAAACGGCACCCTGTCTTTGGTTATAGCTTGTCCTAAGATTTTATGTAAAATTAGAGCCCCCAAATATGAATTAAAGCGCTTCATTTCTGCCTCGTTGAAGCCACTGCCTTAACGAGAAAATAAATTGAAAAAACGATAAATTGAAACTTATCCTAAATAGCATAAAAGTAGCCCATCTTGCAGTGTGCAAATGTATTTTGCATAAACAGAGATTTTTTATCATCACAATGAGAATCGTTGATCAAGTTATGAATATTTCCTCTTAACCGAGTTAATATTCTACACAATTCATGTCTACTTGTCAGTAAAGCAGAGAACAGTGTGTATACACAAAAACAAAATTGTTTGTACCATGCAAATCAATATTTAATTTCAGTGGTAGTCCGAATGCTTCGTCTTGATAGGGGAATCGGGACTAAAATATCCTATTCCAACATACCCCAAGTTATATTTGTTTATTTGGGCTCAAGCCTGAAAGAAAGTGTACATAAGCAGTTTTTCTAAAACTCAAACTTATTATTAGGTAAGCACTAAAAAGCCCACTTGTGGGCAAAAATCAGAACAGCAGTAAGAAAGGTGGGAAAGAAGAGTGCGAGAGAAAGATAGAGAGAGCTCCAGTGGAGGAATGACAGCAGACGGACAGGTTGATGGAGATTAGGCTGTCAGAGAGGCAGTCCATCAGTGTAGCGTCACACACACCTCACTGCTTCCTGACAGCTACATGTCTATCCGTAGGGGCCGCAATAACGGAACACTGTAATTTCCCTCTGCTTTCCCTTTTCCTCCAGGCAATTAAGCACTGAGGACTTTCCATTTAGGCTGGGTTTCCTATTTCTTGCTCTCTGTGCCTGCATCAAGACCATTTCCATTCAGACTGGTCTGCTTTAATGACATTAGCATTAGCATCGAAAATGAAATGTTTACCTGTAGGGGTAAACTCAGTTTTTTTTCTTCTGTTGATAAACAAGCTCCATTTTGTTTACCGCCAATTTGAAATGGATGCTCTTGTATTTGCTCAAATTATGGCTTTCAGTATTTGCCATTCTAGAATTGTGGTATAAATTGTAGATATATGTGGTGGCACAAGTCTAATTCTACTAATTCTTTATTGGGCACATTTGATTGCTAACACATTTCTTGTTAATTAATATATATTCACATCTTTCACTAATAATTTATTACGCCCACTGAATTGTTTTACTACCCAAATTCACTAAAGATTATGCAAATCAGCTAATGTCACAAATACATAAAAAAATTAGTGCTAAAGGCAACTCACATTGCACAATTCTTCATCTTGCAGGCTGTTTATGAATTCTAGGTGGGAGATTCAGTAGATTAAAACAGTTTATACATCATTGCTTTACCACTGTGATCTAGGCACATCAACGCACTCATTCAAATGTTAAAAAAGCGCATGGCTAATATGTCCATTTATAACATTCTTCCCCGTCATGTCATGAATCCCTGCAGCCATGATCACTATAAAATGTACACAACCATTACTTTGAAATAAACTTCTGTTTACCGCCTGCTTTCAGTGGGCAGTAAGAGTGTAACTTTAATTGCACCAGGCACATAGTAAATAAGCCACTATATTGTCTGTGTGGGCGTTCTTGGTCAGAACAAGATGGAATATGAACAAGACCATATGCCAGTAGTCTAAAGTTCGCCTCTGTAAGAGTACACATTCCACAACTAACAATCTAACTTGTTCTAGACCAAAGCAGGATGGGTTTTCCCTTGAGCATTAATTCCTTCAAAGTTTACTTTCTTGCCCTTAACAGTATTTTTACATACCAATGGCATCATGTGTTTGTTCACTGGAGGCTTAGGCCTAACATTCTGTAAAATCCCAATTTATTTCTTTAAAGCTAGGTTAGGCAGTTTCTGCGCTACTACTGTCCCCTAGTGCAACTGCAAAAATAAAGCACGTTTTCAAGCAACCTTTGCAAACATCCCTTTTGCACATCACGCCTCCCTCAACTCAACAATCACAAACACAGCTCTTACAGGTCTAAAAAAACCATGAAGGCACGTTTCAACAGGTTAAACTAGGCTACATTCATTAAAAGCTTCAACACACTACGAATACTTTATCTTGAAGTTTAGTATACATTTTGAGAAGAAGCAAGATTGTCGTGTCGACTGAAACCCAAACATTTAATCATTGATTGCTATCGGGATGCGAAGAGACTTTCAACCAGTATATATAAAAAAATGTTTCTGGAAAAAAATGGCCTATCCTGCCTTTAAATAAAACTAAAATAAATGTAACTGTTACAGTAGCCTTCATTAAAAGACATTATGTATCTTTGAGTAACAAACTTATTGGATTATGGACTTGAAAAATGGTTATTTCAATTCAAAATGCAGAATAAATAGTTTTATGAGATTGATCACTCGCTGGAGTTGGCGCTGTTCAATGTTTTATGGTGTGTATGTGGCCATGCCGGGTGTTTGTATGTGCAGTAGTGCTGTAGTATTGATCTAGTAGTGGTTGATATACGGTAGTTATCACATCCTATCAGAACACAAGCTCTCCTCTCATCCCTCAGGCCCACAGAATCTTGCCTGCAGGACAGTTTATATCCCTCACCACACGCAGAGTTATGCCCAACCTGTCCTCCGACACTCTTCCTCCACTCATTCTCCCTCACCACAGATGTTTCTCTCTGTCATTCTGTCACCTAATCTTCCTATTTCTTCTCCCCTTCTGGCCCGTCAGACTCTGGGCACTAGATCTTCTAAAGTCCAGGAGCCTGATTCTGAAGAAAGCCATTTCACACATGGCCGGTGTGATGGAGGAACTTCACACCCTCCAGTCATGGCATGAAACTCAATTTGCCTACTTTTACTATGTACTAAAAGTAAGTACTCTGCTAGAAAGAGCAAAGTACATACTTTTTAGTGTGAAGTAATACGAAAATATAAATGTCATACAATTGCATCTACCACAGGCTCCTTTGTCGCATACAATTTGCATTTGTAATTACGAAATAGGAAACATGCACGTTTTTAGCCATTTTGTGCTTTTAGGAGACCTCCAAGAATAATTAGGTACTGGTAAAACATATACAAATGTTAGCATAAATGAAATATTAGCAGTACTACATCACATCCAGTAACATAGACACTTTTCAAAAAGTTTGGATGTACTTGGGATGTATCCGACTCTTTTATACTATATAGGAGGCATTATATGCAAATTGGGATTTAGCCACTCTGGTTTTTCTACCACTGGCCCATGTTCAGCTTCACAACAGCAATGCGTGCCTGAGAGGATGGAAGCAGAAATGCAATAACACTGGCACTACTGGTGATGAGCTGCACCTGGTGCTTACTGTGCCACCGTTGCCATGAATCCATTACTGTGTCACTCGTTCAGGCCACCTGGTCCTGCACCCTGCACCCTTGGAGCTTCTCCACCTACGAGAACTAGAGCCAGGTGCATACTTGATGATAATACAGTACACCTGAAACATTCTTCTGTCCTTCATTTCAAGAATGACATGTACATGTCTGAGGCAGAAAACAAACAATAATGAACAAAAAGTTTTTATAGCAGATTGCACTATCGAAAAAAAAAAGTAGTGCGGGGACGTGTTCTATCCATCAGTTATTGGTTGGATGGAGGTGGATCTAAGTTTGCAGTCGATTGTAAGAACAAATCGAAACTCAGGAAAACTGAGTTAAGACATTTTGATTCAAATCATTGTGCAAAAATAAATAAATAAACTTATGTATGGATGAATTATTCAATAAGATGCATTTAGCGAACAGACACCATGAGTCGGCATGAAATGGAAATTCACCCTGAGATAGGCTTGCCTCCCTTGGCCTTCTTGTAATACCTCTACCGTACACTTTGTGAACCACAGCTGTAGGCGAATTAAAAATCTGTCTAAATTCTACCAAAATGCACTTTTTGAAAAATCCTTAATCATTTTTACAGCTTCATCTCAGCTGCAAATGATTTTCATAAGAATCATTAATGGGCTGTGAGTCTGTTCAGCAGGGTGTAATCCTCAGAGCCACAGGTGTAATTGTATTTCTGAGAACAGGAAATGAGTGTGATTATGGACCCCCAATTAAACTACTGGGTCGGCAAGGGAGGGGATACGCATCTATGTAAAGGTTTAATTGCCTTGCGAGCTTATTTGGCAGAGCAGTCATTTAGTGGTAAATAATACAGGAGGTAAGTCAGCTATTAGACACTTTCATGTGGGAAGGTCAAAGAGCTGAATACCGAAGGCACCTGTCTGCAAAACAAATCTTCAGGCTCACACAGCCACCAACTTGCAACCACAACCCACCCGACCACCATCACCTGATCCATTATTTACTTTCTTCTCCGCAGGAGCCGAAGAAAGCTGTAAATCCCACTTGTGTCCTGTAACGCAACTAATGAGCTTGAACGAAAAGACCCTGTTGTCCTTTAAATGGAACTCGAACAGCTCTGAGTGTTTAATCATTCATTTGCACAGTAGCAGGATTTTAATCTGCATCACTCTGACTAATGATACACAAAACTAAATGAGATTGGCTACGTGGTACAAAGATGCATCTCTATAATGTGCATTCATCTAAATATATAGATGGCGATGCCACTGGCCCACCTGCTATAATCATTCAGCTCGAAAACACAACAGAGAGAATTGTGGGAATTCTGCATATAGTCAGTAACAAGCTTCGAGAAAGAAATTTTCCTGCTCAGCAACTGCACAGAAAGAGGGAGAAATGGAAAGAAAAAAATGAAAGACAAACAGAAGAGCATTCGAGAAATAGAAAGAGCTTTGGAGACTTTCTGTAAATTGCTTCGGCAACAAATTTTCTACTTTGAGTGGAAATTTAAAGTCAATTTTTATATCGACCCATTTTATATCGGAAATATGACATTTCTAATTCTACAAATATTATTTAAAATAAAATATTTAATTACAGTATTTGCTTTTCATTATTTAAAATAGAATAAAACTTATTCTATTTTATTAAATAATACATATTTTATTTATTTTATGCACCAATGAATCGTGACAAAGAACAACCAAATATGTGTTTACTGCAGAAATAAAACAGTTCATGTTGATTTTAAATGTAAACATAGTTGCAGAGAAACTCAGTGGTCCTTGTGATTTAAGGTCATCAAAGGTCATGAAACAACAGTACAGCTAAAACATACTTATATTAGCACACATTTGATTTCACCATCTGTGGCTAATGGAAGATAAATATGTTTTTTCTTCTATATATTAACCCAACAAGCCCTCCAGAATTTTCCCCTCAGTTCAAACACACCAGCCAGCTTTTATTTTGAAGCAAAAGACGCAAATAACCTCACAATCACTGTCACTAGCCTTTTTTTAAATAACTTCCAAAGTCCATTTAAAAAGTTTACTCGTTCTGCATCTAGAGAACTTTCCTCTCTCGCTACTGTCAAGAGCAGTAGAATCAATATGAACACAATGTTGAGCTCAGATATCGACCGTACGCACTCCTACATCAGCCACTGGTTGAAGGTTGTTTTAAAATTTTAGTTATATACTATGAGACTAAATCAATTCATTGGTTAATTCATAATTGTATATCCACAAACAAGAAGAGAAGCATAATGATGATTTGATAGTGTTTTTCACAATTTTTTTTTTATATGATCGTTACACAAATGATCATATAAACTTGAAATCATTAGAGAGTGCATGAGAATTTCCATAGTATCTGAACAGTGTTGCAATATTCAGAGGAAATATTTGATTTTGGAGTCCAAGTCAAACCTAAAGTCAATTTATTTGCCATGAAAGTGAAAACTCGAGTTTGTGTTGTGCAACTCAGACTTATGTTTCCATTTTTGCCCTGTGCAAACAACACGGTTTGGTGTCACATCCTGGGGGGGGTCATGTTTGTCATGTGGCACACAGCAGCCAAGATAGCACTGTATAACTGATATAGGCTTGTGTTTTTTTTTCTTTTTCCCTTTTTATTCTAAATATTTCCAAACGTGTTACCTATGAGGAAATATCTCGATTCTCAAATATGTGTAAGTAAATGCGTTTTGCACCTTTATAGATTATGTTATTTAATCAATAAATGGTGATGGGCAAAGTAGACTAGTGTAATCTATTAACTACACATAAAAACTCAACATTTTACTTAAAGGGGTCATATGATGCGATTTCAATTTTTCCTTTCTCTTTGAAGTGTTACAAGCTCTTGGTAGTACCAGATATGGGTGTCATGCCATAAAATATTTTTAATACGAGTGACTTTGTATTTAATGTGAATTTAATAACAATATTGTTAGTTACTAATTATAACACTTTCATTTTACAGAGAGAAAAGAATATTTACATTATCAAATAACATTTTCATTCAGTCTAGCCAGAGTTCAGGCACTCTCAGAAACTCCCATTAAAATCACTGAAGCTGTTTACACTGTGAAATGAATATCTTACTTACATTCGTACGCACATCTGCACTTTGTTGTTTCTGATGAGAGAATTCGCCAGAAAGAGGTATTCAGTCAGCGAGCAAGTGAACAAAATACAGCGTTTCAGAGATGACTCATCTGAACTTCTCTGATTGGCCATTGCATTCATAAGCTCAACAGCATCGTGTGTGATTGGTTATAATTCGCAGTGCTGTAAAAACGCATCTGTATCTGGCTCAGCGCCAACCAGAGAACGCAGATTTGAATTTAGCAGCTGGTGATATGACGCACTGAATGTTCTAATCACACCGGTGTGATTGTACCAAATATAAAAATATTATTCGGCAATTTTTTGTCTTTTGGAAGCTGCATTCAAAATCCACTTGGCTCAAAAATCTGAGGGGGCACGTGCCCCCTCACTTTGAATGGGCATGACGCCTCTGGTGGGGGGGTTGCATCTTTAGATGGCTCCAAATAATAGGCAAATAGATCAATATTGTTGCTTTCAGCTTCTGCTGAAATCAGTTCATTGAGCCAGAACGAGTGAACATCGTCATCCACAAGTGAACGCCAGTCTCTCTCTGTCGGACTTCAGAGAATACAATGGAACACTGCACCAAACACATTAGAGAAAAAAAAAAAAGAGAGAAAAATTCACTAAAAATGAGACCAACCAACAAGAGTGACTACAGAGAAAATGGGGGAAAAAAATAAAAAATAAATAAAAAATAGGACACACAGGATGAGTGTTCTGAGTGCTAATTACAGTTAAGTTTATTGAAAAAGTCTGACAACCACTTTCTAAGTTTCTATACCCTGAAATTTCCACATATACTAAATATGTACATACTGTGGATAGATAGATAGATAGATAGATAGAGAGAGAGAGAGAGAGAGAGAGAGAGATATATATAGAGAGAGATATATAGATAGATGTGTAATGTCTTTGAAAATGTCCTCAGAACAGAGCACTGCGCCATAGTTTATACAAACCTTCACTTTATTGCAGAATAAGCTGCAAGATGCCGATACTGTAATAATGATATTGTAATTTATGCCGATAGTCAAAATTCTGGCCTGTTTTTAATTATAGAACATAATTGCAGCTCTAAATCAATTTAATAATGACACTAAATTAACAGGCATGAAAATGTAGTAGTAAAGAGAGGCTGATGGCTTTACAGAAGACCACCCTTAATGCTGCCTACTTAAAAATTAAGTGCACTTACAGATTTTTAAAAGTGTTATAACACCTGCTACGCCCCTAGTATTGACTTCAGTTATCGTCCATATGATATTCGAAAGTCAATTCAGGAGTCACATCTGTATACTGTCTTGAATAAATATGATGACCTGCACAGTGTTAAAGCTCTATGGTGTATTCATTAAGACAAAAAAGCCCTTGGACAGTCTTGTAAGAAAGATGTCTAAGAAAAAATATGCTTTCTGAGTATTTGTGTGGGAGTAAGTGTTTGAATTTAAGAAATTAAATCACTTATTTTCAGTTCAGGGTCATTTGAAGGCCAAAATTCTTCTTTTATCTCACTGATAATGCAGCAACGTCTCGCCATCTCAGCCTTTTTAAAAGAATAGTTCAGCCAAAAATTAAAATTAGCCATCCATTATGTAGACGAGTTTGTTTCATCATCGAAATAGATTTGGAGAAATTTGGCTTTACATCACTTGCTCACCAATGGAACCTTTGCAGTGAATGGGTGTTGAGAGTTTGAATAAAAACATCAGAATAAACCACAAGTAGGGGTTGAATGACTTAAAGGGGTCATATGATGCGATTTCAATTTTTCCTTTCTCTTTGGAGTGTTACAAGCTCTTGGTGCATAAAGAAGATCTGTAAAGCTGCAAAGACTAAAGTCTCAAATCCAAAGAGATATTCTTTATAAAAGTTAAGAGTCAGCCACACCTACCTAAAACGGCTCGTTCTAACACGCCCCAACATACACTCTTAAAAATAAAGGTGCTTCACGATGCCATAGAAGAACCTTTTTGTCTAAATGGTTCCATAAAGAACCTTTGACATCGGAAGAACCTTTCTGTTTGACAAAAGGTTCTTTGTGGCGAAAGAAGGTTCTTCAGATTACAAAAAGGTAAGAAAGAGATGGTTCTTTAAAGAACCTTTGACTGAATGGTTCTTTGTGGAACCAAAAATGGTTCTTCTATGGCATCGCTTGAAGAACCTTTTGAAGCACCTTTATTTTTAAGAGTGTACCTACGTCGCTCTGTGGGAAGATTTGCATAACGCCGCCCAAATGTTCACGCAAAGAAAGAAGGCGTAACTTTTATTCTCGCTGTAGTATTGTTGTT
>NW_015548473.1:55193-61339 GCF_001515605.1 Sinocyclocheilus anshuiensis
GTCCAGCCCGGGGTCGTCACATGTGGTTGCCGCAGGCATCACAATATGGTAAGGGACGTAACATTTCCATCACACGCTTGAAGAATTCGGCCAATCCCAATGCACAGGATAGCTGGCCAATCAGAGCACACCTCGCTTTTTCAGATCGATGAGCTTTGTAAAAATCGACGCGTTTCAGAAAGGCGGGGCATAGAGGAGAAACAATAATGTACAGTATGTGGAAAATAATGTGTTTTTTGGACCTTAAACCGCATAAACACATTTCATTACACCAAATACACAAAATAATGTTCTTTTTAGCAGCATCATATGACCCCTTTAAGATTTTTTTATAGTCAACATTTATGTGATGAAAGTCGAGTCAACGTCGACTAGTCGCTGATGGTGTTATTAATGAACAAATACAGTAGACTGAACCTTGAGATGAGACTCGAACACCTTGTGCTAGCTGTATTTCTTTTGTCTTTTATCTCAGTATTCCTATCAGTGTTGTATAAGGGTTTGTATGCATAATAGTAACCACAGAATGTGATGAAACAGAGTTTAAAGGAACACCACTATTTTTGAAAATATAAGTGCTGAAAATAGCACTTTTAGGTGTAGCTTAGCATAGATCATTGAATCTGATTAGACCGTTAGCATCTTGCTCAAAAATGACCAAAGAGTTTCTATATTTTTCCTATTTAAAACTTGACTCTTCTGTAGTTACATCATGTACCGACGTAAAATGAAAAGTTGATATGGCTAGGAACTATACTCTCATTCTGGAGTAATAATCAAGGAACTTTGCTGCGGTACCATGGGTGCAGCAGGCGCAATGATATTACGCAGCGCCTGAAAATAGGCTTATTGGAAGTTACCTAGTTGGGGACTATTTTCAGGCGCTGCGTAGTATAATTGTGCCTGCTGCACCCAGTGATGAATAACACACATTAAAGACAAGCCTATGCATCAGAAAATACAAATACAGACAAATAATTACGACCAGTTCCTTTTGTATAAACAAACAGAAAATGTGTTTACAGTACACATATGTGCATAGTATCCTAACACAATGAATAAACTAAAAAAATAAAAAAGCAGCATGATGAACTGAATGAAAATAACCCGCAATATGCCTTTAAGAATATCCGCTTTTAGGTAACATATGGACTGAATATACATTACTGCTGCTCTAAGGATCCTCTGTGGTTTCTTCACGCAGTGGTACCATAGCTATGTGGTTTCACACCTCAGTAATACTATGCTAATCCTCATACTGGCCTCCTAAAGCACTGCAGTGTTTGGGGGCATGGGAATTGGAACAGAAGAAATGGAGAGGAATAAAACTTGTAATCCAGTAACAGGATTAAGGATTGCGGAGAATCCAAACACACAGGAAGATGGAAGGGTGGGAGGCCTGACATTTGGCACTATTAATGTTTAAAGAGCATTGCAGAAAATCCAGCGAGAAGCGTGAAGCAGGCATAACCGATAGCATTTTTAGTGTGTTCCCAGCAAATATCCAAGGTCTATTTAAAATGTTCAGGCCAATGATGCATTCAGGGATGTTTAAAAATATGCTTTCATTTGTCCTTTGTGGTGTACATAGCTGGGTTATCATCTGCTTCAACAAAGGGCTGTTTGAAGTTCGAACCTCAGAACCTCAGAGTATAATGAGTAATCAATAAAGGGATCTATGATTTGTGAATGGGTTTGTTTGCTATCCTCCTTTTCTCTGTTCTACTCAAGGTCCAAAATGAACACCCGCATAACATCAAATGAGTGTAAAACTGGTTTTGTAAAGTAAATAAAATGTTACTTGGTCAGTAACTTTACAAGGAATTGCATCATAATCGTATATAATCATTTAAAAATTTGGGGTCAGAAAGAGTTTTTTTTATTTTTTTTTATAAATAAACTAATACTTCTATTCAGCATAGACACACTGAACTGACAGTAATGGGACAGTAAAGTCTTTTTCAAATAAATACTGTTCTTTTAAACTTTCTCATCACAGAATCCTGAAAACATCATTTTTCATGGCTTCCCCAAATATAAGCAGCACGACAATTTTGAACATTGATAATAATAAGAAATGTTTCTTGAGCACCAAATCAGCATATTAGAATGATTTATGAAGATTTATGGATTAATGGCTGCTAAAATTTAACAGAAATTAATTACATTTTTAAATATATTAAAATAGGAAAAAAGTTAAAACTGTAATAATACTTCATTTTTGTAATCAATTGATTTTTTAAGTGTCAAATTTCAAATATATATTTTCTATTAAGAAAATAAATAAAGTTTAGTGTGACAAACAAAGCAACAAATCAGTTGACTTAATAATAATAATAAAATCTCACTGGTTGCCACCTACTGGTGTAATGATAGAATCACTGAATGAATCAGTGAACAAATCTGAATGAGTCACTTTGGTGAACAGAATCATATCATTCAGTGCTGTGTTGTGTTGATAGCAGAGGTCCTATCAACACACCACCTGTTTTCATTTTAAAAGGATAATTCACTTAAAAATTAATTCTGTCATCTGGCATTAATTGTGCCTCTATGCCTTTCAGATTATCTTCTAAAATGTTCTTCAGGAGATAATCTGAAGAAAATTTCAACTGAAGAATGAGGACCAGAACAACATAAAACCCTTACAATATAACAACATAGAACTTTTATTGTATGGTCAAAGAACATTGCGACATTTTTCAAACTATCTTCTCGTTAAAGGCACAATATGTAATATTTTTTTATTAAAATATCCAAAAACCACTTTCTAGTGGTGTTATATATTTTGCTGACTTGTGTACTTACATTATCCCAAATGTTTCGAAGAATGTTTAAATCCAGAGAAATAAGCAATTTTAACTAGTGACACGGACCGTGTCCATAGTGTCATTGTGTCGCCTGCCAATGACGTCATAACCCCTCGATTTCCGGTTGTTTTGTAGAAAACATGGAAACACCAAAGACGCTTTAATATGTTGTGCGTTTTATTAGACCGGTGACGACCGCACAGAGTAGCATAATAACAGAACTTTCAAATGTATCTACTGTAGTATGATAAAACAGCGCTGCTTTTTTTTCCCACATACGCACGACCGGAAGGAGCGGAAACGGTCGACTGTGGCATAATAAAAGCTCCGCTGCTTTCGAGCCGTGTGTCACGCTCGTTCAGCGGCCTCGTTTCACTTCGACGGCTTTCAGCCTCACCCTGCTTCATTCTACTACGTTAATAAATCATTAGCTCATCCATGAACATGATTTCTGCCCGAGTCCCGTCGGATTGCATCGGCTGTGGGGATGAAGACCACAACTCCCATGACTCCACACTCAGTCACGGCGTCATCAAACTACGCCTTTGCCGCTTTGTTTATTTTGAATACTCGCCCTCTAGCGGCGAAAATTACATATTGTGCCTTTAACAGTATTGTTTTCCTGTGAACTATCCTTTTTAATGAGCCACTTCAATCATAGAATGAAGTTGCTCTCATTCATTCTATGTTTGCCTTCTGCTGCTGTATGAATCTGTCGATGTATCCTCATGTTTTGCAACAGGTCCTGATTCAGATACTAAACTGGATCTTGTTTACGATGCTGCAAGTAATTCAATAACCTAGACTGTTTGACACAAATACATAACATGAAAAAATAAATAGAAACTGAAGGGAAAAAAATGAAAACTTTTCTTTTTTGGTTAAATAAAATACCAAAGTAAATTGTCAATTTTGCACCCTGCCTTGTACTCCTCTCATTTCTGACAGAAAATACCTACAGTACATACCTAAAAAAAAAAAAAAAGAGGTCAGAATCAATACTTTAATTCAATCATCACAATTCTCACTGGCTTTAAGAGAGATACAAGCACCCTCTCTGTACACAAACCAAACAGAATGCCACTGAATAACTATAATAAATAATCAATGTGATGCCAAACTAGATCAAAATTAGGCTTCCGAAATAGACATCCAACAACAGCATATTTCTGATCGTCCAAAGACATGAAGCCAACTGAATTAATCGTCACAAAATCAAAAGCATGTTATTACAGTGACATCATGACTGCCCAGCAGGAAGATGTGTTAGCGAGCAGAAGTGCTGATATTATAGCTGTCACACAAGGTATACTTTAACAGATCCGTTTGTCAAATTGTTGCAGCATGTCAATAAAGGTTGTCAAGAGGATTGCACATAAATACGACATGCCAGAAGATCACAGCTCATAGCCGGTAAAGACTACGCTCAAAATAATGTGAAATACCTGACAAAATGAGGTCCGAATATATATATATTTGGCTTGCACAATGATTGCATGACACCGTCTTGTGTGTTAACGAATTTTGAATGCTACGTTGTTGTGCTGTATTTGACATTTGCTGGTTCTCATATACCCATAAGTGATTTGCAACCTTGAACGGTGAGGAAATTCAATGGCTGTCGCCTTGTTTTAGTGCTTACGTGTCCAGAATGCATTCTGTGCGGTAGATTGGCAAATGATGAAGTGGATGGATATATGATCACACCCACCTACCCACACACACACATACTCACTTCTAACAACAGTGTTGGCTTTTCAGTTGCACACAGCCTTGAGGATCTATTGATTTATATGAGTATATCTGCTTCCTTTGCTCTTTAGGATTAAACTGTGCTCACAACATCGGCTTTCGAGAGCCATGTCGACCAGCAAGTGTGCATCGAAGTGTTAGAATGAACAAGACAACTGTCACACACACCCACCCTGCATATGGCATTTTAAACTTCTGTGCCTGCTGAGTTGAGGGTAGGGAGGATAACAGAACCAGAGATGGATCTGGTGACAAGGACAAAAAAGTATATCCATTTACCACTTCTATTTATCACCCAGTGAGCCATGGAAACCCGCTGAGATTACAGACAGAGACACCGACACACAGCGCAGAACAACACACATACACATACAGCACAGCAGGTCCTTCTGGTGAGGTGGAGCGAGCAACAGGCAGAGTAAAACAGGATGCAGAGTTGCGTCAACGCCGGCCACGTTCGTATCCGCGTGCGAGCGGATGGATGGGTGGGTGTATGCACTTGTTAACAAATGAAGAGGTTCTCGGTAGAAACAGTGGGGGTTAATTAGCCGTCTCAGCCGATTGCTGATAAATTGATTTAGGGCATGAGTGAGTTTTAATCTGCTTCTCATGAAAAGCTTGAATTGCTTCATGGAGTGTTTAAAGGGTCATTTAGATAAAGGGTACAACTCAGTCAGGCAGTGCTTGGCTGAGAATACTTTCTCACAGAAGAGAATAAATAACATAAGCAACATTCTGATAGATGCAGAGGCATGCGGGGAATGAAGAGAACCACAAGCAGGTACGTTCACTCACACTGGCATAGTTCAGGACTAAAGGTTGAGGTTGTTTCTATTCAGTACGAGTCTATGATTAACTATGTACACTTCTGGTTTGTGCCAAGTAATTCTAATACTGTAAATCTAAAGAAATCTCTCTGTTTACATTTACATTCATCTCACTTCAGCACAAGAAGTAAATGACCTGAATGCTATCTTCTTACTAAATGGGCATTTTTTTAATACATATGTTGCCTGGAAAAAAAAAAGAGAAAGAAAAGAAAAAACCTCGTCACAATACATGTTGATGTGGCACCACCAGCTGTTAAAATCTTCCCAGAAAAGTTGAGCTTCACCTGTCTCAAAAAGTACTGTACATGTTTGAACAATTATCGTAAACCTACTATTGAGAATAAGATAACTATTTGAACATGTACTGTGCTTGAAAAATAAACGTATCTTAACATTTTGACAGCCAATGGCGTGACAAACAAAAGTAGCCATAAATTGCATAAAAAAATACACAAAACCAGCTTATTATGCACATGCAAAACAGTATGTATGGTGATGATTTTGAAATAATGATGACGACAATGATGATGATTATAGAAAATTAAATGACCTGTATATCTATATAGGTAGTTTAATATATGTTAATATACATTTCTACAACAACAACAACAACAACAACAACAACAACAATCATCATCATCAACACTACTATTCAAATGTTTGGGTTTGTTAAGTTTTTTAAATGTTTCTGAAATAAGTCTCACCAAGACTGCATTAAACACACACACACACACACACACACACACACACACAC
>NW_015548473.1:61702-79056 GCF_001515605.1 Sinocyclocheilus anshuiensis
ACACACACACACACACACACACAAACAAAAGTAAAATATAATAAAGTAATATTGTCAAAAAATATTACAATTTAAATAACTTTTATTTTTTCATATTTTTAATGTATTTTAATATATTGTATCAACAGTCATTGCGCCAGTCTTCAGTGTCAAATTATCCTTCATTCAAATCATCGTAATATGCTAATTTGGTGCTCAAGAAACATTTCTTATTATTATCATTGTTGCAAACAGTTGTGCTGCTTGATATTTTTATGGAAACTGTGATTCATTTTCTTCTAGGATTCAAAAGAACAGCATTTAACTGACACAGAAAACTTTTGTAACATGATAAATGCTTTTACCATAATGTTTGATCAATTTAATGTGTGCTATATATATACAGCACACATTATACCTTATGTACCCTCATACACCTTATGGATTTGCAAACTTTCAACAGCTTCATATACTTAAAACCAAGCTCCCAGTACAATTCCAGCTGCTGATTTACTGTACAATTACTGTTTCTGCTCTGTTTCTTAACGCTCTGAGTCACTCCCCCACTGTCAATCTTCCAGCCGCTTCCTGGCCCACCTCCAGTCCCCTAAGCTAGACACCTTTTTATTCAATCCTGCTCGCATCCCCTTCCCTACACCGCATGCTTGTTTATTCTGATATTCCAAAGAGAGTCACAAATGAGCTCCTGGATCGACAGGCTACACCGGCCTTCAAAAGGCACAGATAGAGATGAAGTCAATGATGCATTCCCCTTCACTAGCAGCATGCAGCACCAGCAGTTCCCCCCTCCACGATATCTGTGGATTGAGAGACTCACACACAGAGCTCATGCCTTCATCCAGCTTTAAGCATCTTAACAGCACAAGAGCGGAGAGGATTAGATGTACAGAGCCTGATGGATGAACGGCTTCGCACACGGCTGTGTGCGACGGGCTGTGGCCCACGGTGGTCCATCTGCTCGGAGAAGACAGGAATACACACACCAACACGTACACCTGTCAAGTACTCTGCAGAGTCCTAGGGAGTTATCATCGGTGGCGGTGTAGCGGCGAACATGACCTTGACGTAATGGCTTCAGGGAATTGATACATTAGAGCAAAGGAAAGTGATGCGCGTTCTTCTATTTTCTAATCTGCAGTAATGCAGCCTTGCAGGGGAAAAAGAAGAGTATACTGGAAAACTGAATGCATAAAGTCATAAATCAAAAGAGATCAGGTCTCAAATACAAATGAGGTAGCACATTGAGGCAATGTATGAAAAAGAGAAGAGGTAGAAGGCTACTGATAAATGAGAAAAGGGTGGTGGGGAGATACAATGAGCTCGCTGTAAAATGTATTAATGATGGAGTTAACAGAGTGAAACAATTCTATGGGTTGTGAAAAAGTGAAGGTAGCCAAGAAGAACAGAAACAGTGGTCAGAGATTCAGGGATAAAAAGCTGCACAAAGTCAAGCTAGACACTGTCAGTGTGACAATTCCAATTCAAACAGGTTGGATTTCAGTTTATTCAGTTTATAGCTAAAAAGATGCCAAAAGTCCTATTTGTGAGCAAGCCATTCAGATCATTTTTGTGAAATGGATCAAATGATTCATTGAAAAAAAAAAAAAAAAAATTGGTTGGAAATTGCAGCCTTGCAGGGGAAAAAGAAGAGTATACTGGAAAACTGAATGCATAAAGTCATAAATCAAAAGAGATCAGGTCTCAAATACAAATGAGGTAGCACATTGAGGCAATGTATGAAAAAGAGAAGAGGTAGAAGGCTACTGATAAATGAGAAAAGGGTGGTGGGGAGATACAATGAGCTCGCTGTAAAATGTATTAATGATGGAGTTAACAGAGTGAAACAATTCTATGGGTTGTGAAAAAGTGAAGGTAGCCAAGAAGAACAGAAACAGTGGTCAGAGATTCAGGGATAAAAAGCTGCACAAAGTCAAGCTAGACACTGTCAGTGTGACAATTCCAATTCAAACAGGTTGGATTTCAGTTTATTCAGTTTATAGCTAAAAAGATGCCAAAAGTCCTATTTGTGAGCAAGCCATTCAGATCATTTTTGTGAAATGGATCAAATGATTCATTGAAAAAAAAAAAAAAAAATTGGTTGCAAATTGGATGTTGCCTTTCTGATATGTAAAAACTTATGTGAGCATTTCCTCAACTCCGGGCCCTTTTTGGTTTGATTATTATTATTATTAAAACTAAATCAAGCATAGCATTAGTTCTGGCAGGTCACGTTAGTCAAGCTCGCATCAGCTGACTCTCAGCTGATCCCCAAGAACAGCTTTAAATTTTTTATGGTATGCAGATCACATTAAAACAGCCTCAGACCAAGACTTCCAATCTTCAACTATAAAAATTCATAAAAATAATGAATTATATTTAAAACATTTATAAATAAAAAAATAAAAAAAATAATATATATAGATATATAGATATATATATATTTTTTTAATTATTTTTTTTTAAATAAATGTTTTAAATATAATTCATTATTTTTATGAAATTTTATAGTTAAATTTTTATATCTTTCATATGTGATTTTTTTTTGTGCATCATTTCCAATCAAGATTTGTCAAATTATGCAACAAATTTGAAAATATTATTTAACTGTGTGCATTTACAATGCACAAAATGCTAATTGTAAAATTACAATTACAATTACTATACTAAATTACTATTATATTTTCACACTGTCATTACCATTACAAAATACCATTACACCAATAAATAATTTGAGATGGAAATGACATTGCAGTTGGAATTTTCATCACTCTCAGAATAAAAACTAAAGGGGTCTGGAATTATGTGACTGTGAGTAAATAATGACAGAATTTTCATTTTTGAGTGAGCTTTAAATATTTATAAAAATATTTTACAAAAACAGACTGAAATTATCTACAAAACGATGTTTGAATGCAAACATTAAGTAGCTTGAATTAATTCCAGAAGGTAAGCCCTAATCACAATGTTCTGAATGAATCAGAAATCAATCCACTCCTGCCTTGTAAGCACCGTAAAAACCTCACAATTACAGCTAAAATCATTAAATATGCAATGAATTTATTCATTCAGAATATATTTCACCATCACACTTCATTTCTCATTTGCTCAAGCCTCTCTGTAACCCTCGAGGGCACACTTAGCAGCTGGGGCTTGGCAGCCCTTCACTCACCCACACATGTACCCCACATCACCGCGGCCCACGCCAAGCTCACCACCACCTGAGAGTGTCAAAAGCCAGCGCTCATCTCTCTCAACCTCTCTCCTCCAGGTCAGCAGTGCCACAGATGCACTTAAAAATCATCATCTGCTCTCTAACACAGTTAGATGCTCTCCTGACCACTTTCGGCACCAGCTGCACCAACATGGCACTCGGCTATAAACAGTTCAGAGCTGCAATTATATTGTCTGTTTTCCGAAATAAGCCTGTCTCTTTGCATTGGCTCAACCACCCACTTTGAGGGCAGTGGGTTGACTGAACGATTTTTGGATGACTTTGGCCTTTCATAACAACTTAACCACCCACACTACGCTATAGACCAAACACCTGCACAGGCAGGATGGTGAAAGCAAGGCTATTGCTAAGCATTTCTGCTCCCCTTAGAGGGCCACTCGAAAGGCAGCACTTTACAATACAAAAATCGCTGATGTTTTGACGTGCGTAAAAGGCCTACCTCTTCTAAGCAGACACTACAAACAGGATCCAAAAGCAGTCGGCCCAGTTCACACCAACGTGCTGACCCTGTTACCAGCCCTCACACAGGCATTCAGAAACTGGCTGAGTCGGAGCGGAACAGGCTTGCCCCCATCACTCACCTACACAGTAACCTCTCGCAGGGGTACTTCCTCACAGCCAAACTCTCACTTAATCGTTTCCAATCTTCGCATGAGGTCTCCCATTCTGCTTGGCCTCCCCAGAGGATCAAGTTCTTCTTCTATGGCATTGCTGCGAAAACTCCCTTTTGGAATCAATGTTGTTTTGGACCCCAATGACTTCCATTCTTTCAGTTTCATTCTTCATTTGTGTTCTGCAGAAGAAAGTCAGTTGCATACAGGTTTGGAATGAAATGAGGGCGAGTAGCCTAAATGATGACAGAATTGTAATTTTTGGGTAAACTATCATTTCAAAACTGTGTTTCATAGGGTATGACCAAAATCTTCTATCACAGTAAATGTAATGATATAGTCAATTTTGACAGAAATTCAACCCAGAAATTTAGTACACATTACATACCCATTCAGTAATACCTATTTTTAGATAAACCAGCAAAATAAACACCTCATAGATAAAAGATACTGATTTCATTATTTTCTGTTTGATTTGGATAGGTTTATTCATAAAAATAGCTACTATTAGTCTGGCATCAGCGCTAAAACAGCAATCACAATATATAACACTGAGTTAAAAACCAAAAGACTCAAATTAATATTAATTATAATTAAAAATATGACTGGATAAAGCACATTTTGAAGCCGTTGTGAGCACACCTGTGACTGCGCATTAGTTGAATACTACATTGATGTGGCAAACTGTGATCTTGCTTTGCAATAGCCTAGATCTCTAGACACTGGACACGACTGGAAAGTCACAAGAATAAACCTGGTTTCTGGTTAAATTGGGTGTGCAATGACAAAAAATACAGCTTACCACATTCAGAATTTAATGTTTTGGTTGGATAGCAATGCTCTAACGACTGGATCTAATGCATTCACCTCTGAGAGTGTGACCTGAAAGTGAGAAAGACACTGACGAAAATGTGGTAATCTGAGTAAAATCATCTCACAGATTTAAAATTGTCCCCGAGCCATAACCCATCTTTATCAGCCGCATTCACTCCTGCCAGCCGAGTGTCAGCCAAATCCAATGAACTGTACATAGATTTTCAACCTGGTAACAGAACAGCATGTTGGGCTGATGGCACCAAAAGGAACATATACTGTACTAAATGAATTTTTTTAGTTAACTGTATTACAACATCTATCAGCAGGGGTGAACTGGACCATGCTTACCAGACAAACATTAACCTCTTAGGCTAAAAATGGTAATATGCAGTGTTTCTTTATGTGTTCTTAATTTAACCAGCATCCATTGCTCATACATTCTGTAATGTAATGTAATGAATTCATAGCGTAACATCTTTCATAATGTTTCACCAACCCCATAATAATCACCATTCACCAGTGTTTTAGCGTGCTTTTACATGGACCCACATGGAGAGTTTTATACCAAAATACGCAAATGGATTTCTAATGTAGTCAGAGCTTTGCTCAAGTCGCCCAAGTAATTCATCCAACACTCTAGTTTTTCCCTCCGGAATCTGTAATACGACTGTAATCACTTTAACTGCCATTTTATCGTAGGAAATCAAATTTGCTCGCCTTGTAGAAGAATCCCTCCTCTATCTCTGTGAAATTAGGGAACAATTAAATCAAGCTCAAATGAATACTCAAGTAAGCCTTTTCCTCCTCCTCTAATGTCTTCATTAATTTACCATGAATGGCTCACTCACTTCCAAAAGACAATGAAGACAAACTAGGGAAAGAATTCAGTGAAGTGGGGATTGAAATGAGGACATAATGAGAGACAGAGCGATATGTATCAAATAGTGAAACATCTGTCTTTTAAAGCCTCTGCAAAGAAAATGTTGCAATGTCTTCAACAAAATCTTATGCTGTTTTGACACTTGATTGGAATGCTTAGTCTGAATCAGATTCTGGGTCTGAACCGCATCCACATCAATGAAAGTACCACGAGTACTAGCATTAGCTGCTTACCACTGTAACTAGGTAACAACTCTGGAGGAGAAGATACCAGTTTCACTGTGCTATGGAAGTATTTATAAACCTCCGTCTGCCACAGAAGCGAGGAGATGCTTTCCGAGCACAATTTATTCAAATACGAGGAGCTATGAGAAATGCCTTATACTAGAAAACATGCAAAGATGCATTTATGCCATTAATAGTGGTTCCCTTCCACAAGCTAGAATGAATTGCCTTCATACCTGAGTTCACATGAACTGTATCCTAGACCACCTCAGAAAACTGCTTTCAAACCAATCAAACCAAAGTCTGTCGTCAAAAGGACAAAAAGGATTGTTATTATAATACCACAAGAGAATCTCTTTAATATCTCAGTTGTTTTACAAGCATTGGGATCAAATGTAGAGCAAATGAAGAGTCTCCAGATTCTGAGATGTTTCTCCAAGGAAAAAGACCAGTAATCTCACATGTGTCTCCTCTAAATTTTCAGAAGAGATCCTAACAATCACAAAATGTGCTTAAAATGAGCAAGATACCAAAAGTCAATATGAATATTCAATATGAATCACTTCTATTAACTTCTTCCAAGACCAAATGATTCATGCATTAATTTTCCTGAGTTACGAAAGAGTATGTTCTACGAAATAAAGTTTTGCTCTTGGCTGGGAGCAGCTTTAGGTTAGATACAAGATGATTTTAAGGGGAGATAAGATGGTCTGTTCTTTTTAATAGAACGGAAAGCACTGTAATGAAAGCAGAGGGCTCACATTTGTCATGGATATTCATCACATTTTTCATGCTGAAAGCGAGTGTGCTTGTGCTGTATCAACAAGACATCCATCAGCATGTTTAAAAAGTGAAAAGAATCACCATATAATGCCTATCACTGGAATGCAGTCTTTTGATTTTCCATCTGACTGAGTCTGCCTCTCTGTTGCCAGGCAGGTGACAAGTTTGATTTGACCATAAACTGTGAAATGACTGGAAAGAAAGCCATATTCATGTGTCTGGAAACTCTAAGAAAATAAATATTATGCACATATACTGGCTAGTAGTAGAATTTGATTCATATTAACATTTTCAACAGCAAAAAAGTAATATGCAAGTGTACACACTTATTAAAAAAAAATCCATATTCATATTTTAATATATAATAGTAATATAAAAATGAGCTAAAACTCTGCGGACCCGGATACAGGTCCAAAATCGCGTAAAAAATGTTTATGCTTCATTTACATAGCCTTCCTTATATGGTATCAGCCCATATATGGGTTCATTTGAAAGCTTGGAGTGTCTTCTTTACAAAGAATACCATACATTTTGGTTTTTATATTCATAAAGCAGTAAAATTAAGCTTAGAAATGTATTCGTCCCACACACGAATTTCCGCCTAACCTTTGCGAATAATTTTTACGAAGAATGTGTATTTTATATATTTTTCACAAAAAAGTCAAGTCATATATCACAAGAAAGCTCTCATTCTCAGGAATTTGACGATGTAGATTATTTCATTGTGTGATAATCACAGATCGAATGATCTTCACCTGAGCGTAAGTGGTTAAATTAAAAGAATGGCATGTATCTTTCAAGTCTTTCTCAATTAAATATACTTATATAATTATATAATACTTATACAACTAGTTAATTAAATTAAATAATTAAATGTAAGTTTAGTCAAAGAAAATAGGTTACTTTTACATTGTTTCTATATATATATATATATATAGAGAGAGAGAGAGAGAGAGATCTGATCATATTAGAATGATTTCTGAAGGATCATGTGACACTGAAGACTGGAGTAATGGCTGCTGACAATTTACATTTACATTTTTAAACATTATATTAGAAAAGTTATTTTAAAAACCGTAATATTTCACAATATTACTCTTTTTACTTTCTTTTTAATCAAATAAATGGAGCCTTGGTGACCATAAGAAAAGTATATATATATATTTTTAAAAGCACTAAACCTTTCTGACCTGGTTCAAAGAAGAAAAGAAAAAATGTCATGTCAAAATGTCAGGTTTGGAAAGAGGGTTTTGGTTAGTTTAGTTAAATTTTTATTTCAGTTACATTAGTTACATTTTTATTGCTGGTACCAAAGTACCAGGCTTTTGAGATCCCTACTTAGTATTAAGCAGAACACGCTGAGCATTCATTCACAAACACAGGCAGAAGGGAGATACTTCCAACTCTGAAGCTCTAACAGGCCAAACAGCCAGAGCATGTCAATGCTCAGCCAAGAGCCTCCATAACTTTCATGGAAAAGGCTTTCTATCATAATAGACCCCATTTCCACAAAACAACTGCAGAATGAACTCTAAAATCTGCTGGTAAATCTTACGATCTCTTTTCTCTTTAAAATATTTTCTCCATCCTAGCCTCTCTAATCAAACGCAAAGAATGCTTCACCCACTACAAACGCTCAGTGCACCCGTTCCACCGTATCTCTATTTTTTGCTCCCTCTCTTCAACAAATTTACAGGCTGCACCCTGAAACCGTTCACTTGGGCACGGAGCATCTGCTCTGTGTCTGATCATCAACTGATGGAGGAAGGGGAGAGAGATACAGAAAACAACAAGGAACAAGCCCAGAGGAGAGGAAAAGGACCAGATCAAATCTAAGCGGCAGGGGACGGCAGACACCCGTTGCATTCATAGATCTGGCAGAAGTACAACGTTCAGTCAGGTAGAGGAGAGGATGAACAATGGCGCAAGACTGCTATCATACTGAGACACAGTTTAAGATAAATGGTCTGTCAGATTAAAGCAAATCTCAGTTGTGTCCCTGAGAAAACTGTACATCCCTTGCCAGGTCTCAATGAGTGTGAACGTGCGTAGACATAAAAATCCTAGCCATGAGCTTCATCTGAATTATTTTCAAACTCGATCACTTTCTGGTGTTGAATGTTTCTTCTTCCAAGTTCTCTTTCTTCTAAATTGTTAGCGATGTTTGCTAGTGTAGGGATATAAAGTACGCTACCATTAAAAAGTTTGTGCTCACCAAGGCTGCATTTATCTGAAAAATACAGTAAAATATTGTAAAGTTGTGACATATTACACAATTAAAAAAATATTGTATTTTAATATATTTTAAAATGTAATTTATCCCTTTTATGGCAAAATTGAATTTTCAGCATCCATTACTTCAGTGTCACATGATCCTTCAGAAATTTGATTTTATGCTCAAGAAACACTTTGATTTTGAAACAGTTGATTTGATGCTAATGAATCTTTTCCAATTTTTATCAACGTTGAAAACAGTTTTTAGTATTCCATGTAAATATTGATGTTTTTCAGGATTCTTTAATGAATAGAAAGTTCAAAAATTTAAAACAGCATTTATTTTAAAATAGATATTTTGTATCAATTTAAAAGTCTATACTGTAACTTTTGATCAGTGTATTGCATCCTTGCTGAATAAATTTACTAAGTATTCAAATTCTTAATTTTAATTATTTAAAAAGTTAATTAAATGACTGACCTCAAAATTGTGATCTGTAGCATATTTACTAGAAACTCAAACCTTATTTACACATTAGTTCACTAAAATTTCCAACAATATGGAAATTATACAGCTGTAATATAACTCCATAAATTCATAAATAACCAAATGTTTAAGTATGCAAACAGTAAAAAAGGATGCACAAGATTGATTAATGTAAAATGTTCAGTTTCAATGCAACACTGGATTATTAATATTAGTATTTGATACTACTAATACTGACATTGGCCTTGATGATAACTAGGTATATGATTGAAAAGAAAACAAATGGTATCATCCATCATTTCACATTATATCACAGCAGAAAACATTCGAGTTAACATTCAGCTAGCCACCCTTAAACTCTCATGTGCTCCTGCTGCTACACAAAAATCACCTCATCTCTGATTTCTACCGGTAACTGTATTCCTCACACGTGCCTTCTCTCACCTTGTTATCAATCTTTTCTAATTTGATTGAGTTTTTCTCAGCTATATGCAGTGAGGCATGCATAGATATGCACAAGTCTTTCTATATGCAACGTTTAAAAAGCAATAGATTTAAAGCAGTACAGCAGGGGGTTTCCTTCCCCAGCTCTGCAAACAGCAGCCATCACAAGTCAAGAGAGAATGTTAAAGTATGGATTAAGAAAGTGTGAGTGAAGTATGGAAATACAAATATCTTCCTTCACTCAAAGGCTTCAGTCTTAAGGCTAACGGTCAGGAGGCGTGCCGAAAATGTCAGCATTGATTTGTTTTGAAAAAGAAATGTCAGGAAGCCGTGCTGTCAGTGTAATAGAAATTTCCAAACGAGTTTGCCTAGTGGGGAAAGACTGTACACATCACTCTCACTCCACCATTCAATTTCAGTCGGGCAGCATGGGGAAGGATACATTTTCATTACTTTTAACTGACTGATTTCTTTGTATAATAAAGATGTTTATCAATAAAAAAAATTTGAGTAAAAAAGTACTCAAATCCACTATGGTGTATTGATTCTCAGTGCCCCAGAGTGGCGATCTTAACTGATTAATAGTCATATCCACTTGCAATATTTGATTAAGGCAGTTTATGTGCACAGAAGTGATTGCTTGTATCAATAGTGCCAATGCATCTGGCTGTCTACAGGATGAATTTGTTTTGGAGAATTAAATTCCAGAAACAGACTTGTTTTATTCAGATTCAACTGTGGTCCTAGGGAGATCATCAAACTGTGATTATATTCCAGGAAATCCATGCAAAGATAGATCGTGTAGCCAAGGGGAAAAACTCTGCCTGCACAATATTGACTCTTCCTCGAAATTCATTGACCTGCAAGAAACCAAAACCCAAGTGCATCAAAGGCCAGCATCAAGCACATCATCAGTATTACAAGACATAGTAAGATTACTTAAAATGATGATATAAAAAATGTATTTAATTTTATATTTCATTTTATTCTAAGAGATCTGGGATGTTCCTGAATTCAATGATGGGCTGTTTTCTTCGAACACCGTTTAGTGGACATATTAGACCCATTTTAACTGCAGTGACAGTTTTTTAATGAAGAGGAGAGTGAATGTGACCAGGTGCTGCTGATGTTGGCTACGCTGAGCACAGGTTTAATTGGATCAGATCAAATGACGGGCTAAAATAAAAGCCTGGTTTAATTAGCCGCCTGAGCCAGAGCAGTGCAGTCTCTCTCATGTTTCAATAAAGTGAACTGAGCCCAGTAAATGCCACATCAGTGTCAACCTGACCATTAGATTACACCTGGAAGAGAGCATACTCAGGGGTAACATCACACCATTACAATGCTTTCACATATACAACATGATGTAGTTGTTGCCTAGTGTAATGATTAGACCTCTAAGCGTGAAGCATTTGGTTCTTTTGATGTTCTGAATTTTGACATATCTAAAATATCTTAGGCTATATTTGTAACACAATATTGGAATCCAGATAGTATCCCAGAGGAAAAAGTTGTTGCTTAGAAGTTATGCTTTCATAGATCAGTAGACTAAAATGCAAATCAAAATGTGGAGTTTTTTGGCTTGTAGTCCATATCTGTTAGCTTTGAGGTCATTCATACACTAGTGCACTCCTGAAAGTTTGCGAAAGTTAACTTTTAGCGATAAACTCATTTAAAATGTTCCAAGCCTTGAAAAGTAGACAAGAGTAGACGGCTGCAGTGAGAAGAGTAGTGAAAGAACCGCAGAAAAGACAGACAGTTCTGACTTCTCATAGCAAGTCAGACACCAGTGAGATCAAAGACGGATATTGCATGATTCATACTTATTGTTGCTAATAAAGTAAACGTAACATTACATTACATTCTGTTGCTTTTATATAAAAATATTAATATGATGTATAACACACCCAAAGTAGTTATTCAATTTCTCCCAACGATGTGTTTTCTATTTTTAGTTTGATAAAGACACATCTTATTTAGAAATATGACAACAATCACATATTCCACACAGAGATCACACTGTCATAGTATTTGGGAATAATCATGCATAATTTAAACACATAATCACATGATATCATATATAAAAATCAAAATGCAACATCATAGTTGTTTAAATATGCACAAGTTGTGTCGTCAACAAGTTGTTTCCCACATTCTTTTGCACGGGGAGAGCAACGGCGCTCGACTGCACGGCTGACTCGCTGTTGCGAGAGATTTTTGGCGTACATCAACGTGACATAAGAGCAAGTCCAACATCACCCGGACACCATTGCAGTTGGCATATATCTCCACCGGTGACCACCGGTGTTTTGCTCATCCAAACAAGTCTACTGATGACTCATCTTGCACTCTGCAGATTCTTGTCCAATCAAATACTCTCTAAAATGAGAATGTCCCTCCCCCTAATACCACCTGCCACCAATAGCCAATAGCTAATCATAATATGGTTCATAAGATGTAAACTACAAAAAAATAAGAAAGAGATATGCTGCCTTTAAGAGCTGGGTCAGGTGTTAGTTATAACGTGATTAACAGATTGGACACATTACACGGATATAGCATAAAGAAATATATTGTGAAAAATAAACCCAAATAACTACACCTGAACTGAAAATGAAGAAGATTATTAATTTCTATCATTATTTATTATGTATCAAAACTAAATGTTTGTATTACACAAAACAGTGAAAGTTGAGTGATTAACTTTACACTTATTGTCTACCAGCTGTTATGTACCTCACACCTAAAATTATTGAAAAACAGCATAAAATAAAAAAAAAACTTCCAAATTTTTATTATAAATCACTACAGATTTGTTTTCTGCTAAAGATCTCTAAAAATAGATTAAATACATATGATATATCATCTACATTACAGATCAGTGTGTTTGCACAGTGTTTCAAATGAACACACCCCTTCCCTAGTATCAGCTCTGCAACTCGTGTCATCTAGAATTATGAGTTTCTCCGCTCGTAAACACTTCTTCTCTCAGTCATTCATGTGCTTGGAACATGTAATTATTATATTTCCAAGTCTACTTGAAGGGCACAAGAGTCAAACTCTTGGATACGGTATGTCCAGCCCTACAGTAACTTCCAGTTTCCACATCAACACAGGAAAAAATCTGCAGTACTCAAGTGACTTGAAGAGGTTTTAATGGAGTTACATTAGAAGCTGTTGCCCCCATCAAATTAAAAAACGTTAAGAGAAAAATGTACTGCGCCATGGTACAACAGCATTACTAATTCTCTCAAGAAAGAGACTCGTAATCTTGAACGCAAATGGAGAAAAACTAACTTGGAAGTTTTTAGAATTGCATGGAAAAACAGTATGTACAGCTATAGACAGGCTCTAAAAGCTGTCAGGGCCGAGCATATCCTCAAATAACCAAAACAATCCAAGGTTTTTATTCAGCACAGTGGCTTTATTAACAAATAATCGGACGTCAACCAAACTAAATATTCCCTCACAGTTTAGTAGTAATGACTTTATGAATTTCTTCACTGATAAAATAGATAGCATTTTAGAGAAATACAATAACAAATGTAGAATCTACAGTGTCTTGTAATTCGGCTTCATTCATCACACCCAAAGAAAACTTGCAGTGCTTTACAACTATAGGACAAGAAGAGCTAAATAAACTTATCACTGCATCTAAACCAACAACATGCCTGTTAGATCCTGTACCCACTAAATTACTGAAAGAGTTGTTACCTGTAGCCAAAAATACAATAACAAATGTAGAATCAACAGAGTCTTGTAATTCAGCTTCATTCATTGCACCCAAAGAGAAACTGCAGTGCTTTACAGCTATAGGACAGTAAAATCTAAATAAACTTATCATTGCATCTAAACCAACAACATGTTTATTAGATCCTGTACCAACTAAATTAATGAAAGAGTTGTTACCTCTAGCAGAAGAACCGCTTCTCAATATTATTAACTCGTCGTTATCTCTAGGTCACGTCCCCAAACCATTTAAGCTGTCGGTTATCAAGCCTCTTATTAAGAAACCACAACTAGATCCTAGTGAACTGGCAAATTACAGACCCATTTCAAATCTTCCTTTTATGTCTAAAATTTTAGAAAAAGTTGTGTCTGCTCAATTGTGCTCCTTCCTGCAAAAAAATGATCTCTATGAAGAATTTCAGTCAGGTTTCAGGCCCCACCATAGCACAGAAACTGCACTTGTTAAAATTACAAGGCTAGATTAATAAATATCCAGACGCCACCCGATCTAAATATTCCCTCACAATTTAATAGTAATGACTTTATGAATTTCTTCACTGATAAAATAGATAGCATCAAAAATACAATAACAAATGTAGAATCAACAGAGTCTTGTAATTCAGCTTCATTCATTGCACCCAAAGAGAAACTGCAGTGCTTTACAGCTATAGGACAGTAAAATCTAAATAAACTTATCATTGCATCTAAACCAACAACATGTTTATTAGATCCTGTACCAACTAAATTAATGAAAGAGTTGTTACCTCTAGCAGAAGAACCGCTTCTCAATATTATTAACTCGTCGTTATCTCTAGGTCACGTCCCCAAACCATTTAAGCTGTCGGTTATCAAGCCTCTTATTAAGAAACCACAACTAGATCCTAGTGAACTGGCAAATTACAGACCCATTTCAAATCTTCTGTTTATGTCTAAAATTTGCATCCCGTGGTAACTAGGAATTACACAAGCTTTAGTCTGGATCCAACTCTTACAAAGATCTGAGATGAATGAACACCTGAGAAGAGACGATGCCAACCCCTCAGAAGACCTCAGATGATGCCAACCCTCAGACAACATACAAAACTACCAGATTTTGCTATAAGTTTGATCGCAACATATAATCATTACTGTTAATAGGTGTTCACCATCTGTTTGATTACATGACATTAACTAACTGCTTGATTTTTACCATACATTTCTGCCATATGGACATCAACTTGAGATTGAGGACATCAACTCACCATTGATAAGCTATTACTAAATATAATGTAGAAACTTACATTTTCTGTAAAGCTGCTTTGCAACGATTTGCATCGTGAAAAGCGATATACAAATAAACTTGAATTGAATTGAATAGAGTTCTCAGTTATGTTTCAACTTGAAATGTTGATTATTCAGCTTCATGTGTCTCCTAAAATTTCTTAAATAAAAACAGACACAATCAGTTGAGAAAGGAATATACAGCTCTAACCTTCTGATAAATTGTTTTGGAAAAATCTGATGAGAAATGTTCACAGTCATATGAATATAATGTGTCTGTAGACTTTGGTATGTTAGCGTATCAAAGCAGAGATTGTGATATTATTGAGATCTCTTCTGAAACTCATGAGGAGAAATGTGAGAAGTGAAGTGGCACCAACTAATTGGTGCCTATGAGAAACATTTGGAGATACTAAAGAAATCTCATTTCATTTTTCCTTCCAACAGGGACATTTGTCAAACTTGATGATCTGGATTAACCAAAATGACTTGATTAGCAGTTGATTTCTGAAGTCCTCACAGTAAGAGAGATGTCTTCTGGTTCCTTGGTTTACCGGCCATAGTAGGTGGTGATGATGCCTGACTTCTCCTACTGAGCTAGATGAACAAACTCACACCAGGGAAAACACCCTGGGGACCCTTATCAAACCCAGCAAAGCTTCCTTATAAACCTGGCCGAGAGTCACACAGATAACGGCGTGGCGAAATTCCTCTGGATTGTGAAAATGTAGCTGATGATAAAAAAGTAGGAAAAGTCCTCTCTCGCCTTCAGTACAATATACTCTTAAAAGCATTCTTTGAACATTTTTAGAGGGAAACACATTCAGTATGGGTGCACCACACACCGAGAAGAGACGATGAACTGTGTTTATCATTTTCAAAACACCTGTGAGTACTTCTGAGACACCTAAAGCCAACATTAACTGAGAAATATCAAGTCACACAACACTGTGCAAAGCACAAATACACACTGCATATGGAATTAGTCTGTAACAGCATGGAATGCGTGACAGGCATCAATGTAAATACAGACAGCTATGAAATTGCATTAAATGTCATTGTGAAATATGCTGATGACAAGATCAGAATACCATCTGTTCTTTTAAACGCATATTGAATTAGTAAAGAAGAAAAGAAAAAACAACGCAGAGCTATTTTTTCCACTCCTGTAAAAGCACCAATGGCACAATGTTTTTTTAATATTTATTTATTTATTTTTTAAATCGAGATGATGGAGGTTTCTGAAAATGGCAGTTATTTGCAGGTCTTTTAAGCAGCGTCTACTGTGCACATCAAAGTCAATTACTCTATGGGCTTTGTCATTCGTTCAGCTTCCACACATCAGGATATAGTTAAAACGAGACGAAAAAGCACCAGGGATCCATTTATAGAAGCAATTTCTCATTGCATTACACTATAAGTGGGAAATGATTGTTCAACAGTGGTGTTGAAAGAACTGTCTTCTATATACTATAGGCCTTGAGTGCTCTTGTTATCTGGGTGGCTTTATATTTTAACAATGCTCCATTCACACAACAATTCTTAAATGACTGATTGTATGGGGTTTTATTCACTGTTTTTGTGTCATATTGGATTTAAACAAATAAATAGAGCCCTATAGATCCTAGTCAGGCTAGATGCCATACTTATCGTGATGCAAATGAAAAAAGTCCATTGTACAGTACTGTCTTAAGGTACTAGGTAAAATGTAATTTTCTTAAAGGTCACATATTTTTTCTTATTTTTCATATAAACTTTCTGGAGTTTTATTTTAAGTCTTGATGTCCTTAAGAATATATATTTGCGGTATAAGTACCAAAAACCATCTCAATATATTTTTATAGCTCCTTCTTCTTATAGAATTTGCG
The DNA here is from genome assembly GCF_001515605.1 of Sinocyclocheilus anshuiensis. Classification (NCBI taxonomy): domain Eukaryota; kingdom Metazoa; phylum Chordata; class Actinopteri; order Cypriniformes; family Cyprinidae; genus Sinocyclocheilus; species Sinocyclocheilus anshuiensis. Next base: position 78,251 of record NW_015548473.1, read on the forward strand.
CAAGGCTAGACGCATCTTTTACAGCTCCTCTCTCAGGAGCTCTGCAAAGAACAGGTCGATTTTGGCCTGTCTAATTAATATTCATGAGCCTCTCTTCTGACTGGCCTGTTGTTTTCTGAGTGACGCACAGCAAGGCCAACCACAGGTAACTAGGGTCATGTATGCTGTAGCCTGCTGTGGATTGGTGATACTCACAAGTAAGGTCAATAAAAACGCCGGTAATGATGGTCACTGCTGAGGCAAATGTTGTCCGGCATTACATGTTTGAGCCGAACTCAGACCCCGAATCGGCGACGACAGGAGACAACCAACCACCTCCTCAAACACGCTTACAACAGGATGTTTCAGAATGGTAATTCATGTTTTTTTTTTTCAAACACCGAATGCAGTAAATACAAACCTGACCAGCCGGGCGTTTGCGATCACGTGAACTTGACGACACTTGTACAAATGCGGATGGGTAACATAAATGGAAATGATTCCAGATTGGCGATGTAGTATTTGGTTTCTGTATTCTGTACTGTATTTTCCTGCGCTCAAACCTGTCAGTCTAAAGGATCAAACGCTGTGTATGGCGTTTGAGGTAATTTGTAATTTGTATAGACTTATAGTCTAAATAAAACAATCTGCAACTGTTACTATTATTACACTTGTATACAAAACTTTGTATTATGCTTGTTATAGAGTGTGTGACGTCACGTGCACTACCGCCGGTGGCAATAGACAACGGTTGATGCGGTTGTCATGGCGACCGTCACAGCCCTACTGTGCAATGGTGTAGTTTCCTGACATCCAGACTGAACAGC